>NC_029780.3:119081746-119109338 GCF_000817695.3 Arachis duranensis | reverse complement strand
TTTATTTAAACAATTTTTTATGTTTTATATATTTAGTTATCATAAGATATATTTTAAAAATAATACTTGTAATATTATATAATAATTTGTTTAACTGAAAATACTTTTCATTAAAATTCAGAACTATCCTTATGGTACAAAATCTACTATTATATAATAATTTAACTTGCGTCAAATATTAAAAAAAAATCAGATTATATGTTTCTTACAACTTTTACTTAGCCAAATTAAAGCAATTTAGTCACCAAAAAAATAAAAAATAAAGCAATTTTTTAATTAATCGAAACAAATCATGATCATTGAATTTTAAATTCGTAAAGAGAAAAACCTAGCTTAACATTCCTTCCTTATAAGGTAATTATTATTATTATTATTATTGGCAACCATTTAGGATGATTTATTTTCTGTAAAGTGGATCATACAATTTTCAATAGGTGTGTTCTGATCTACAAAGTACATATATTTCAATTTAATATAAAAGTGAATCTCAATTTTTAACAATTACTCTTAAATAATTTAGACAAAAAAAAAATTAATTTGAAGCACCTTAGAATTGTCCTTTTCAATTTTCACGGAATACAAATCTCAAGAACTTCTGCTTCGGCGGAACATATTCACTATTAGCTAATTTATAATTTTTTAATGTCACGGAAAAATTATATACAAGCATACAACTACTTTTATTTTTTAATATAGTAATGTATGTCACGACTTTTAATGCTTGCTTCCTACAAGTAAAGTGGGGCATTTATTATTGTTAATTATTTGACTCATTGGTGCTTGCACTTGAATTCATATGGAGTAATGTTAGGTGAAAACTAATATTTAATTTAATATTTATTATATCTAACATTATATATATATGTATATATATATTATTAATAATTAATGAACATAAAATAAAAATTTTTAGATTATTTTAAATTAACTTTTATTATCTTTCAAATTTTTTTGCATTTGAAATATAAGGCGAAATATAGATTTGATTACACTTAGGTTCTTAATTATTTTTTCAATATTATATTTTAGTATTTTACTGTGTTTGCGAAAACATATTAAAAAGGGAAAAGGGTCAACTCACGGATTATTTTGTTTGACCTTTTGGTTAAGCTAATTTTGTCTTTGATGAATACAATCCAATTAATCGTCTTATTATCTTATTTATGTCTACAATACTCTTTGTTGGGGGCACGTTATTACCTAAAACATTTATTATCATTAATAAGTTTAGGTGGTGTTATAAATTTGGGGTAATCAAAAAATAATTACAATATAAAAATGTTACATAAAAATTTTTATTTTTGTGATAAGAAAGTGATATATAATTTTTTATTATTTATTTTTTTTATTATTTATTATTTTGCTGCATGTTTGGAGTCATTAATATTTTTTCTAAAATCAATTTCAGTTTTTTCCAAATCAAATCTCTAACATCTCTCAATTACATTATTATCTATTAAAATGCAATAATTCTCTACAAAAATTATGAAAATTAAATTAAAAATTTTTAACAACTTCTACTATACAACTTATATTTTACATATAGACTATTAAAAAATAAAACATAAAATATAAACAAAAATTAAAAAATAAATTTTTTCAAATAATTATTAACTCATTATATTAAAATCAATAAATAAATATACATATGAATATTAAATAAAAATATTAAAATAATTAAAATCATGACCTATTAGTGCACATATGAGATAATTTAAAAAATACAATAAGACGTATAGTTTAAAATTTGATAATATTAATTATAAAATTTTATTAATTATAGACATCGTATAGGTATGAAATTGTGAATATTATGAGTATAATTATGGATGTTATTAACATGAAATAATTGATGTCATGTGTATGAATCTATGGATGTTATGAGTAAATTTATCAATTGAATAAATTAATTTAAGAATTTGATATTTTTTTAAATTCAATTATGATAAAATTTAAAAACATCTGTGTTAATTTTATAATTACTTATGCAATAACTAGAAAATAATATGTGTATGGATGTAATATCTAATAAACATGAATTTAATTTATAGATATTAGTTGTATGTAATTATGGATGTTATATATATAAACGCATGAATGTTATGTGTATGAACTTAGTTAGTACAATATAATTATAAATGTACATAAAACAAAAAAAATTAAAACAGTTTATTATCATACCTCATCAAAGCTAGTGTAGTTTTTCATATTCTCGAAAATTGATTGACTACCAATAACCTCGTCGGGTGAGTCCATCTGTTATTTAAATTCTTCAACACTTTCTACCATAGGTACCGTATTAAGGTCGAATTCAAATGTCATACTATTTGTAATGATAAAGATGATTTCTTATAAAATTCCTTGACCTATTCTAATTGTGCTTGCAATGGTATTAGAGTTGTGAATTTTGAATGAAAATAATTGAATTAACAGAAACAAAATCATATTAGGGTAATAGATTTTGTATCTCTCCATTAAATAATGATAAATGACTTAACAAAAATAAAAAATTAATTACAATAATAATAATAATAATAATAATAATAATAATAATAATAATAAAACGTGTATGATAATCAATTATAATTATTGAATTTATGTGATATTATCGTATTTCTATTAAGCGAAAGAATAAAGCAAGAATCAATTACAAAAATAAATAATAACCGTTATTAATTATTATTATTAATCTTTATATGAATATACCAGAGGAACTATATATGCTATTAGTGTGTCTTAGGACAATTAATGTCATATAATCATTTTTATTTTATTCTTAAATATAAAAATCAAATTATACAAGGAAATATTAAGTATTGATTACAAGAATGCCTAATAGTAAGGGATAATGATATTATAATTAATATTATTAATAAGTAGAGTTGATAAGAATATGATAAGTGAAATGATAAGTAGAATGATAAGAGAGTGGGCCAAAAAATAAAACTATTATTAAATGATGTAAATGAAGTATATTATAAAAACTTTTCGCTAATTATGGCTGAAATTTTTTGGTTACCAAACTTTTTCTTTTTCATAAATTTTAGGTAGAGTTTTAATCGGAAATATTTATAACCAAAGAAAATTAGCCAAAAACAGTTATAACTTGTATTAATGAATGTTAAATAAGACAAATTCTGACTATTTTTTTTCTGCCCTAATATTACCGAGTTTTAATTTGGTCTTCAAACTTGCGGATTGATAAGTACTTTGCAAATGAAAAATTATGCTTATAAATTTTCTTCATTTCTTTCCATAACTTGAGTTTTTAAAACCAAGCTTGAGGAGGACGAAGTCATGTAAACAGTTTCAAGTAAATCACCATTAAAAAAGGCATTGTAAAAGTTAAATTGCCTCGAGAGCAATAGATAAAATAATTCGAATAATAGTAGAACAAATTACAGGACTAAATATTTGAAAATAATCAATACCCTTAATCTGATTACATCTTTTGGTAACAAGACGCGCCTTATAATGGTGAAGATCCATTTACTGCATATAATAGTAGCACCATGAGGAGGAGAAACCAAATTCCAAGTCTTATTAGCCATGAGGGCAGAGTATTCTTCTTGCATTGTTTGAAGTTAGTGAGAAGATTTTAATTCTTGAGCAACAATTTTAGTGTATTTTGATCTAAATTTTGACTATTTGCCTCAGCAGTTAAGGCTCTTGGTCATGGGATGAATGTTAGTGGCAGAATTGTTCAGATCAGAAGGCCTAGGTATTTGGATTTCTATTCCAGAAATAGAAATAGGTGCAGATTTACTAAAGGAGTAGATGAAGAAAGAGTAAAAACAAATTATTATGCAAACTCAATATTAATGACTTGTGCATTTTCAGTAGTGGTGTCTTGTGCAGTTTTAGTATTAGTGACTTGTATAGCAAGATTATCACAGTGTGATGAATGTAAAGCAGAATTAGAAGGAGGATGGGATATAAAATCTGAAAAAGTAATGTTGTAAGAATTTGAAGTATGAGAATTAAGGTCAGTCATAGTAGTAATTATTATTGGACTATATGGATATA
The DNA here is from genome assembly GCF_000817695.3 of Arachis duranensis. Classification (NCBI taxonomy): domain Eukaryota; kingdom Viridiplantae; phylum Streptophyta; class Magnoliopsida; order Fabales; family Fabaceae; genus Arachis; species Arachis duranensis. Next base: position 119,105,312 of record NC_029780.3, on the reverse strand, counting down.
TACAGTTGTCTCATTGAGTTCAAAATTCTTGGATTACATTGGTGGTATTTTTTCATGTTGAATCTTTGCCTTGTAATTATTATTCAAGTAAAGCGACAATTAAATCTCTGAATTCAGTCCTTAAAAAGAAGTATTAATTTAGTCTTTTAGGATAGTAAACGATGGATATATGATACTTTTTTTATCAATTTATCGATTAAAACTTAACGGTAATACTTATATGTATTGCATCTGTGTAAATAACAAAATATATGGACAATTCCATTTCGTTTCACACTATTTATTTATAGAAGGACATATATATATCTATCATTTACTATCTTAGAGAACCTAATTAGTACTTTCTTCTTCTTCAAGGATTTATTAGTCTAAAATCAACATTTTTAAAGATCTAATTGTCACTTTATTTTTATGATTATTTTAAACCACGCACTCCACATGCCCAAAAATGGTGTCTATGTTTTTTGTGGGTACACATAACATTGGACTCAAATGAAGGGTGATTGAAATTTTCCATTTTCATTTACCTTCATATGAACAATATTACAATATTGAATATATAGTGGTGTAAATGATATATATTTTATATATAGTTGTTGGTTTTTTGTTGTTTACGGTAATTTTAAAAGGTAAAATTCGAACCTCCAATATTTAATTACGCGGACGAGTGAGCTGACTATTCGACCAATTCAAATTAGTTTTATATATAGTTGTTTTGCAATGTAAATTGACACCAAATCTTATTTGATATATTTAATCCACCATGGAAGTTGTGATCATTAATTTTTTTAAGCCAAAGGCCTACTTTTTAGTCATTCCTTTAATCGTTGTGATATTGGAAGAGATTATAATTACTTGTGCTCTGAATTAATTAAGGTCTTTTTTTTCCCCCTAAAATTAAGGTCTTACAAGGTGAACAATTATGTGCATGTTAGGGAAATTTTTCTCGGTTGGCTATTGGGCTTCAAAGAGAGGCCTGTTAAAGGCCCATTAATGAAAGAAAGAGAATTTTACAAGAATCTAACGAAATCCCTGATCTTATTTGTTTACATAAAAGTATAAAACTTAAGAGCAGACAATATGGATAAACATCTTAAAGAGATTATGACACAAAACATTAATTAATAGTGCATGAGGACAAGGGATTGTGTACTCTTGGTTTCTATAATGTACAAATTACATATTATTGGTAAGATGCTCTTATTGTTATGAACTTCATAATGAATAAAAATTTTTTACTTCTTAATTTAATAGGCTAATAATTAATTTATCACGAATTTAAAAATTTGTTATTGATTAATAAATTATTATATGTACAAAGCCAAATTTAAAACGGTGACACTTATTTAAATAAAATAAAAAACTAACCATTAGACTAATCTAAATCAATTCATTGAATGGAGGCTTAATTAGCAAGAAGTTGCTTCTGTTGATAAAGGGCCTACTCATTTAAAATAACCCAAACTCCAAACAATTATTGCGTTATTTTGTAAGCCTCACACCCCAGAATTCTTATAATTGTTAGGCTTGCAAAGCGTAGTGCTTTAGGAAGCATGTCAAAATCACAATCATATAAAGCCATTTTATGAAAATTATCCACTAGCCTTTGTCATTGCTTTCTTCTATTTAGCCAAAGAATATTACATTCAGAATTGGTTGGGCCCTGCATGCAACTAGTTAATACTTAATAGAGATGCATTCCTTTATGTTTCTTATTTTTCTAGACATACAATGGTTTAAAATGTAGTAAAGACTGAAGAAAAGAGAATGATTCCTCTACTAAAATCGGATTTTCAACAAGAAGGGACTCATTCATGTTTCGTTTTTTATTTTATTTTATTTATTTAATTTTTAACTTGATATTTTTTATCCGTCATTGCATGCACAAGGCGAGATTTGAACCACCGACACTTGCTTAAGTAGACGAGTGAGTCAGCTCACTCGACTAACCAAGTTGATACTTTCTTTTATGCATTTGACCTCTTGTGGATAATAACACTCATTTTTTTTTTTTGTGTTGATCGCTTCCCACTAAAATATTTAGCGTACTAGTCCTCACCAAACTTTAGTAGGTATCAATTTGATTAATTTTGAGTTAAATAAATTTTATGCTACAATCATAGGTTTTTATGTTAAATTATTTCCTAACAAGTGCGCCAAAATTAGTAGGATAAAGTCGTCAAGTAAAATTGAATCTATATGAAAAGGAAAAAAAAAGTACACCTTTTGCATATCTTTGAATCAAGAAAATTCATCATAGCAGTTCAGAAACCGTGCCAGTTAGTTAATTACCTTAAGGAGTGGATAATCTATCTCTGCTTTTCAACCTGTGAAGAGGATATGAAAACGATTGATATGGCTATGAAGGGAACCAAATCCTCGGTATCAAAAGCAAACTATAAAGTTAACTAAAACTCACGAATAAGCCGCCATATTCACCTAAAAGTGAACAATATAATGAACTACGCCTTCCTTTGTAAAACCATACAAAAAATGCTTTTTAGTTACGAACTAAGTCAGTTATTACATATGTTATACATATATTTATCCATAATTATAACGGAATAATTAAATTTTTCATTAACATTAATTTTTAGTTGCCTTTGTAATTTTATACTATTATTTGCATTTTGATATGAATGTGAAATGATCTTTTTATATTTCTATAGCTATATTTATATGAATGACTGGTTTTATAATAACATATATTTGAAGGATTTAGTTAACATATATTTTGAAAGTAGATGTTAATTATAACTTCATAAATTAAGAAAATTTTATAAAAAGGGTAATAAAATTAAAAATTTTAATGTATTTATTTTAGAAAAATACTAAGAGTTGGGCGTGTTCATGGGTCGGGTGAAATTGAGTTTGTCCTGATCCAGATCCGATCTTAATTATATACCGGATCTATTTTTTAAGACCCTAACCCGGTTTTAGACCCGATGAAACCTAAATATTTTCGAGCCACAACTATATCGGGTCCAAACCAGGTGAAACTGGATCTTTAAAGTTTTAACAATAATTTATAAATAAACTTATTTATAAGGAAATTTATTTATTATGCACTTATTTATAAAGAAGAAACTTATTAATGAAAAGTTAATATTTATATTTGAACTTGAATTTGACCATGAATTTTAATTTGTTGCTTCTTTGATCTATTTTTTAATTCAACAAATATGATTAAAAATAAAACAATAAGTTTATAATTAATATAACATAATATTAAAATTAATTTAAAACATATATATCTTTTTTAGTTTCCTTAAGGTGCACATGGGTCGAGTGAAGTCAGGTTCTCATTGACCCGAACCTGACACAAAATAATGACCGAGTTTATTTTTAAAATCATTACCCGACCCTAAACCCGGTGAAATCACACAAAATTAGCCCCTAAAATATTTGGGGCCGTGCCGGGTCTTCAAACCGAATCGAGTCATGTGCACCTCTACTAGGAGCCATTAAATTTATTATTTTTGGCCATCACTTAATCATTAACTTAATTTTTTTAGTCTAGTTTATTTAGTTTAATAATCCAACAACATACTTTATCTTATACTTTTAAAGGCTAACTGATAGTCAAAAATAATAAATTTTGATAACTTTCTAGTATTTATTTGTATTTTATATATAAAATTAAAAATTAAAAAACTTTTATTAATAATAATTTTAACATTTGCCCTTAATATTTGTGAACCCCATATTTAAAAGTTTATTTTCAGTAATTATAGTTTGTCTACACAAATGTTGAAAATTCTACTAATTATAGATACATAAAGTCTTGCACTATAGGCCTTAATAATTTTGTCTTGTTTGAAGATGGTTGACAGAAGAGTAACAGAGGTAATAGGTTCTCCATGTTAGATATAGCATAAGAGAAGAATATTCGCGGAGCAACATAGCATGGAAATGAAGAGTGAAGAAGTCACGTAACGTGGAGCAAAGCAAAGCAAAGCAAAGGGGTCACATGATTTTAAAACTCACTCACTCACTCACTCACATGTTTGTTTCAACGACCCTTTTCTCCTTCCTTCCTTTTCTGCCACATGTTCCTTCTTCCATTGCATCATGCATAATTCCCCGTTGCCATTCAATTCTTTGCACTAAACTACACCAAATTTGGACCCACACTACTTTTCCTTTTCCCCCTCACAACTCTTTCACCACTACTCACTCTTTTTCCACCTCTTCTTCTTCTTCTTCTTCTTCTTCATTATTATTATCACTTCACAGTTCACACTACTCTTGTGTTGAGACTGAACAGCAAACATGACTGATACTACTGATGATATTGCTGAGGAAATCTCCTTCCAGAGCTTTGATGATGATTGCAGGCTGCTTGGTAATCTCCTCAACGACATTCTCCAGCGTGAAGTTGGAACCACGGTTGTTGACAAGCTTGAGAGGATTCGTGTGCTTGCTCAGGTCTATCTCAAAACACTAACTTTTTGCTTTTTTTTAATACCCTTTTCTCTTTTCTTTCATGGGTTTTGATTCTTTTGCAATTTGCATGCTTCTCCCTGATTCTAAGGGGCTTTTTTCCCTTTTCTCTTCAAAAATTACTTATTCTGCATTTGGTGTTTGATCATGGTGCATGGAAGAGGAAGTTGACATGATAAGGAGTGATGTGTGTGTAATGAATGGTTATGCATATGGTGGTGTGAGTTCATGTGAATTTTTGGTCACACTAAAAGGTTTTTGCTATGTTTTTCTTGTTGGTTAGAGTGGCTGTAATATGAGGCAGGCAGGGATTGTGGACATGGCTGAGATGCTTGAGAAGCAGTTGGCTTCCGAGCTATCAAAGATGACACTCGAAGAAGCTCTTACCCTAGCTCGCGCCTTCAGCCACTATCTTACTCTCATGGGAATAGCTGAAACTCATCATAGGTGATTTGGTTAACCAATTGTTGGTTTTTCTGGATTCTCTTGGTAAATTGATTATTGTGGTTCTTTCATATATCATAGAATTATGCATATAGCACAAACTGCAACAAGTACTGCTTTCAATCTGTGGTGGTTTTTTAACTCTAATTCTGTTTATGCAGGGTTCGGAAAAGAGGGAATAATATAGCACAAACTGCAAAATCATGTGATGATATCTTTAACCAGCTTGTGCAGGGTGGAGTTTCCCCTGATGAACTTTATGACACAGTCTGCAAGCAGGTTTATTTTGATCTGTACTTGTTTTATTTCTCATATGCTGGTCTGAGAAGCATAGAATCCTTGTGTTTTCTTTATGTAAACAATTATTTTCTTATTATTTGCTAATATTCCAATAAGCGGGACGCTTGTGCACCGGGTTGCCCTTTTTTTTTTATTCCAATAAGCAACCTGTTCCAGTTTCTTTTACTCTTGATTTCAATTTTATCTTTTCTGCCACAGGAGGTTGAAATTGTTCTTACAGCTCATCCTACTCAAATTAATCGCCGTACCTTACAATACAAACACATTAGAATTGCTGTGAGTTTTTTCTTACTTGTTTGGCCTTAAGAAATTTTCAGAACAGCAAATATCATAGTAAGGATTGTCTTTAACAACATTTCCCACATCCATGCAGCATCTTTTGGATTATAATGATCGACCTGATCTTACCATTGAAGATCGAGAAATGGTGATTGAGGACCTGGTAATTTCCATGAACTGTATTTTCACTCTATAAAAGGCATCACACTGTCTTAGGATGAGAGATAATCGGTTTAACTGTTAAGTAGGTGGTGTGGTTCCTTTCTTGGATATGTTTCTTCAATTCACATTAATCATGATGGATTTTTCAGGTGAGAGAGATAACTTCAATATGGCAGACCGATGAGCTTAGGCGTCAGAAACCCACTCCAGTTGATGAAGCTAGAGCTGGTATACTGATCTGAGTATTGTGTTTATGAAAGCTCATGAAAACTTTGGTTCAGTGAAGAAATTTTTGCATAGACACTGATTTTTGCTGTATTAATTTTGAGTTTTCTTAGGTTTGAATATTGTGGAGCAGTCACTCTGGAAAGCTGTTCCTCATTATTTACGTCGAGTTAGCAATGCCTTGAAGAAGGTTGGTATGTTCAATTATGGTCAATCAGCTATGCATTTTTCTAAATTCTAATATTTTCTATACATTATATCATCTTCTGCAGCATACTGGGAAGCCACTTCCATTGACTTGTACTCCCATCAAGTTTGGATCTTGGATGGGAGGCGATAGAGATGGAAACCCAAATGTGACAGCAAAGGTGAGCCTTATTACCATCCTCTCAATTGCCACATGATTTTGCTTTTCTGAATTGTTGTAAGAGGATACTTCTCTTGCTAACTTTGCTTTTAACGGATATAATAGGTCACAAAAGATGTATCCCTTCTATCCAGATGGATGGCAATTGATCTCTACATCCGCGAAGTGGATAGCCTCCGGTTTGAGCTATCCATGAACCAGTGCAGTGAGAGTTTGTCAAGACTGGCACATGAAATTCTAGAAGGTTTGCTGGTTGAACTTTATTCTCTTTGCTGAGGTCTATCAAATGCCAATGGACATAGTCGTTCATCTTTGTTTTATATTAAGTGACCACCAAACTGTCTTTTAAGTATTAAAACAGATCCTTGTGTGCACGCAGATTTGAGTTATTTAAAATCACTTCACTTCTTTCTCTACAGAAGCTAACCATGAGAATCGCCATGAAAATTGGAATCAACCTGTGAGTAGAAGTCAGTCACTTCCAAAACAACTTCCAGCAAGAGCACATTTACCCTCTTTTGCTGGTACACACAATAATGTTCATAATTTATCTTCCTAGTTCTTTGTGCATATCATATATCTATGATATCCATATTTTTGTCTGCTAATACATCACAAAGATATTTTAATTTCTTTTTTAATCAGAAAAAATTCTCCTCTCTGATTAACAGAATTTTTTCCCTCTTGAGAAAATAGGAAACATCATTCATATACAGTTTGGAATATATTCTGAATTCTTTGCAACATTTTGTAGAAAATGGTGAAGCTCAACATCCCAGACTAGACATTCCAGGACCTGATCACTCACAACACAATCACAAGGTAGATCATATCAGTAATCTACTGATTTTAAGTATTTCTGGATTTACAATTGCTTCTTGGAAAATATGTATTTTTTTAATTGATAGGAAGGTGAGGTTTCTTCAACTCTATTCAAAATCGGCGAAACTTCAGCGAACTCCGGGGCTTCTGCAGCTGCAATATCACCTTCTTCTTCATTCAACTCCATTCAACAACTTGGTCAAAGGAAATCATCTGCAGGGTCCCAGATAGGAAGGTCCAGTTTTCAGAAGCTTATGGAGCCTAAGCTCCCTCAGCTTCCTGGAATTGCTCCTTACAGAGTTGTCCTAGGAAATGTAAAAGATAAGGTATCACTTCATTTTATTCCAGTGGTAACTGATAAGTCCATAAAAAATGACTATATTGATGCTGCTATTCAATATCTGCTTGATTTGTTAGAGAAATTATACATGTTGACATCAAATCTATTGACTCCTCCAAGGTTTTGAGAATTCGGATGCTTATAAATATAGCTCCATGTTGGTATTTGTATAATAATCAATAAAGAATATTTGTTTGCCTGGTAAGGGAAGAGATGTGCATATAAGGTTTATTTCTGAATCGTCACTAGGACTAATTCATTTTTGCATATTGTTATGGAACTCAGAGGTTCTCTCTGTTTGTAATTAGTATTTTGTTAACTTTCAAATGTCAATCTTATAATGGCATGCATATTCTGTTGTGTTTGTTCAGCTTGAGAGAAGTCGTAGACGGTTAGAACTTCTTCTTGAGGATGTTTCATGTGACAATGATCCTTTGGATTACTATGAAACCACTGATCAGCTTTTGGAACCTCTTCTCCTGTGTTATGAATCTCTGGTACTCTTTTGTATCCCTTGTTCTGTTTCCAAAAAGGTTATCTGGAATTGGTATTTGACAGTACATTTCCTCAGCAATCATGTGGATCTGGGGTGCTAGCCGATGGTAGACTCGCTGATCTGATTCGTAGAGTTGCTACCTTTGGAATGGTGTTAATGAAGCTTGACTTGCGTCAGGTATGAGTATGACTTAAATGGCATGCGTACTTTGGCTCAGGAATTCATTTCTGGCCTGACACTAGAGTTGAACAGGAATCTGGGAGACATGCTGAAACAATTGATGCAATTACTAAGTACTTGGATTTGGGAACATACAGTGAATGGGACGAAGAAAAGAAACTCGAGTTCTTAACAAGAGAGCTGAAAGGGAAGAGGCCACTAGTTCCTCATAGTATAGAGGTAAGATGCTAAAGCTCAAGATATTTATTGTGGAATGGGAGAACCTCCTTTTGTATTTTACAAAAGGAGAGAAGTTGATAACAGAGTTGACATTAAAAAAATTTGTAGGTAAGATGTTCACATATATATTATGTTAAGCAATCTAGTCAGACATGTCAAACTATTAATAGTTTTCAACTATTATCTTTACATGAAAACATTTTCACGTGAGTAGACACCATATTTCTTTGTTTAACTGAATTTACAACTCTGATAGACACAAGTACTCAATCACGTTTATGTTCATGATCAAAGAAAAAATCAGACAATAAACATTTCGACCCTCCAATGCATCAAATAATATGAACTTTGAATAACTCGTTTTCTTGTCTACATTCCTGACTATTTCTTATTGGAATGTTGCTTTGTTCTTTTAGGTTCCTCATGAAGTCAAAGAAGTCTTGGACACCTTCCGAATTGCTGCTGAGCTAGGGAGTGATTCACTTGGAGCCTATGTGATATCCATGGCCTCAAATGTAAGATTACTTTGCATTATATAAACAAGTTGTTTCATTATAGGTTCCTTCCAATTCTCACATCGCCTTTCTGTCTTCAAAGGACACAGCATTGATTAAGGTGGTTATCATTATCATTATCACTGACAGGGTTGGAGTTTTCTCTTGATTTTCAGGCAAGTGATGTCCTTGCAGTAGAGCTTCTACAGAAGGACGCACGGCTTTCTGTTGCTGGAGACTTAGGAAGAGAATGTCCTGGTGGAACGTAAGTATGAAATCTAAGTCGAGCTTCTATCTTTTCATTTAGCCACCTTGCTATGGTGAAGAAGCTTTAACTCTATTTTCCAGTTGTATGTTTGTTAATTGAGTAGTAATTAAACTGCAGGACATGCCTAAACATATAAAATATAATCTGTTGAACACTCTACTCGTGCTATTTTTACTGAATGAAAAATATTTTAAGGCTGCAGTGCACAAAGACATTTTGTGATGCTTGATAATGAGTTTATGATAACTTCAATGAATTGTAGTCATAGTGTTTGATTTTTACCGGCATGCATCTTGGTAATCAGGTTGCGGGTGGTCCCTCTATTTGAAACTGTGAAGGACCTGCGAGGAGCTGGTTCAGTTATCCGAAAACTTTTATCAATAGATTGGTACCGTGAACACGTCATTAAGAACCATAATGGGCATCAAGAGGTACCTAAGCTAGATCAATTTCATTTCTTGTTACAGCTATTATGTGATGACAATACAATTTTGTTATGCAGGTTATGGTTGGATATTCAGATTCTGGCAAAGATGCCGGCCGCTTTACTGCTGCTTGGGAACTTTACAAAGCTCAGGAGGATGTTGTAGCTGCTTGCAATGAGTATGGTATTAAGGTTACACTGTTCCATGGCCGTGGAGGGAGTATTGGTCGCGGTGGTGGCCCGACGTATCTGGCTATTCAGTCCCAACCACCTGGCTCCGTGATGGTAGGCTAAGCCTTGTTCCATGGAATCCATTGTACGCATTGTACAAATATTCCATACTTTCCTGCATAGAAAAGATGATACTATAGTAGTGTCATAAATTGTTTGTATTTGAATGTTTTATTACAGGGAACACTAAGGTCTACTGAGCAGGGAGAGATGATAGATGCCAAGTTTGGGCTGCCACAAATAGCCGTGAGACAACTGGAAATATACACAACAGCAGTGCTACTTGCAACTCTTCGGCCGCCTCATCCGCCGCGTGAAGAGAAATGGCGTAAAGTGATAGAAGAGATCTCGAATATCAGTTGCCAGTGTTACCGCAGTGTAGTGTATGAAAATCCTGAATTCCTTTCCTACTTCCACGAAGCCACGCCTGAAGCAGAGCTTGGCTTCCTCAACATAGGCAGCCGGCCGGCAAGAAGGAAGAGCTCGAAAGGAATCGGACACCTTCGCGCCATACCGTGGCTATTTGCGTGGACACAGACCAGATTTGTGCTTCCTGCATGGCTAGGTGTTGGTGCTGGATTAAAAGGTGCATGCGAGAAAGGCCACACTGAAGAGCTAAAAGAAATGTACAAAGAGTGGCCATTCTTCCAAAGCACAATAGACCTTATTGAAATGGTTTTGGGGAAAGCAGACATTCCTATTGCCAAGCATTACGATGAAGTTCTTGTGTCCAAGGAGAGGCAAGAACTCGGCCGCGAACTACGGAGTGAGCTCATGACGGCGGAGAAGTTTGTGCTGGTGATTAGTGGCCATGAGAAACTTCAACAGAATAATAGGAGCTTAAGGAGGCTCATTGAGAATAGACTTCCATTTCTCAATCCGTTGAACATGTTGCAAGTGGAGATACTCAAGAGGCTAAGGCGTGAGGACGACAACCGAAAGATCAGAGATGCTTTGCTAATCACCATTAATGGAATTGCTGCTGGGATGAAGAACACGGGTTGATTTTGATTCTCAAGAATCATGAACTTTAGGTGCTTATAGGGACTTACTAGAATTGTGCTCTATTCAATGAAAAATGCAAAAATGTCACTTTGTTTTTAGAAGCATATGAGCACCCAATGTTTCAGTGTTTCACATGTTCCTTGTCTTTCCAGTTTCCACCTATCCCCATTATGATGTCTATTATGGTTTGTAATGTACTCAGAAAACAAAACAATAAAATAATAATGTGATGTAAATTTAGTTTTCCCATGCTGCTTCATGTATTTCTTTACTCTCTAATAATTTTGGTAGAAAAATATGTTTTTTCTTCAAGTGATTATGAATTCCTGTAATAGCTAAGCCCTCTATAGCCACCTTTTTATCAGCCCTGAAAGTTATTACATTTGCCACTATGATGTGCTTCCTCAAGTGAAGGAGTGCATTAAATCTCAGATAATTATTTATTAAAGTATCGTTTTTGTCTACAACATTTGAGATAAGTCCCAAAGTTGTCCCTAACGTTTCAATCATCCTATTTAAGTCCCTAACGTTTCAAAACTTGACTCAATGTTGTCCTGCTGTTAAAGATCCGTTAACAGAATTAACGGTGGGACGAAATTTAGACGATTTTGAAACGTTATGGACTTAAATAGGACGAAAATGTTGGGGACAAAAATGAATTTATTTAGAATAAAATTAATGTAATTAAATATAATTTACTTAGATGTGATTAAAAAATAATTCAATAACCATGTACCGTAAAAAATTGATATTATTGAAGGATAAAATTAAAATTTATTTATATGTATCATTTTTGTCCCCAACGTGTTCGTCCTATTTAAGTCCCTAACGTTTTAAAATTGTCTCAATTTTGTCCTGCTGTCAATTCTGTTAACAGATTTCTAACGGCAGGACAACATTGAGTCGATTTTAAAACGTTAGGGACTTAAATAGGATGATTCAAACGTTAGGAACAACTTTGAGACTTACCCCAAACGTTGGGGACAAAAACAATACTTTATTCTTTCATTTTCTATGTTGATTTCTCCCAACACCCCTAAAAGGAAGAAAAATTGAAATGAAAAGGGATAAACAAGAACAAGAATATTGATATTGCTCAAAACTATGTCCTATAAAATTCTGGTCTTCCAACTATGCCAAGAGGATCCTTAAAATTTGCATGCCCTTGTCTAAGACTATAATAAAGAGTAATGATATGAAAGATGGAACAAAACCAAGTTTTTTTTCCGGGTGAGTTGGACAACATCTAATTTTTGATATTAGAACATCATAAATTTAAGGTTTAATTACTCTGCAGGTCTCTATAGTTTTACCAAATTTTTAATTAGGTCTCTATACTTTTTTTCTTTTCATTTAGGTCCCTATACGTGAATTTTTTTTGCAATCAAGTCCCTGTTAACGTTTAACGTTAAAAAAAAGTTAGTGAGTTGTGAAATGACTTATTTACCCCTTTCTTCTCCCTATAAACAGATCTATGTCTGAATTATCTGAGGTTTCTCTTCTTCTCCTTTTTTATTTTTAATTTTCATCTTCCCCAAATTTATGGATCAAAGTCAAGGAACCTCATTCATTCTCTCTTCGGAAAGCTGTGTTTTCAGGAGCTCCAACCCGAAGGAAAGAAGACACCTGTATTTCTGTGGAGAGGTAGTAACCATCCGCCGTTCCTCAGCCGTTTCTGACCATGGTAGGAGGTATGTTACTTGTGAGAAGATACCAAAATACAATTTTTTTTGAGTGGATTGATGATTTTGAGTGGATTGAGGTTGATGACGGTGCAAAGAATAGGTGGCCAAAGAAAAAAGAAAGGCGGGTTCACTGTTTTTGTGGTGACACTTTGAGTCTTCAAATTTCAGAAGTAATAAAAAATCCTAATAGAAGATTTATTTCTTGCCCTAATAGAAGATGTAAATTTTTTGAGTGGGTTGATGAAGTTGGTGCAAGAAGTAACGTGTCTGCTGCTGCTGTTGGAGTTGTTGGAACACAAAATTCTGCTAAGTTGGAGGGTGAAATGTGAAAATTGGATGCACAAGAAAGAAAGATAGAGAGACTAAACGTGGAAATGGAGAGATTAATTGTTGAAGGCAGAGAAATAGATGCTTGTGTGGGTAGATTATGTGATGAGTTCAATATTCACCAAGAACAAGTTGGGAGATTGGATGACAGTATGAAAATTCAATGTAAAATGCAATATATGCTATTTATGTTTTTGCTACTCTTAATAATTGAAATGTGGTTTGCAAGATTTTAGAGTTATCTGTGCTATGAAATTCTATGTAACAGGTTCTATGGCTTCAATCCAATTAAAGCTAATTATGTTTAGTTTGAATGAATTTTGCATTTTGATGTATTTTGTGTGTGTATAACAATAAAATGATAGTTGGAAAGAAACTTTATCAATGTGAATATTTAAAATTTCACAATTGACAACTTGCAAAAAAAAATGACTCGATAATATGCCACATATATTTTATTAAATAAGTGTTCATGTACCCCTTACTAACACAAAATATCACAGCATAAGTGGTCATATATGTCACATACCTAGTCCAAAATAAAGGTCCAAGAAGTGCAACAATTAAAAGTGGTCCAACCTAATTCCAAAATATCAAAATAGTGGTCCTATCCACATAATAAACAGTCGCCACAGAGACACAATTGAAAACAAAATATACTATATAATAGCAACCCCAACAACCCTAACTATAAATTTAATCATACTTCAGTCACCACTTAGGTCTATATGTAGAGTAGGTGCCCCTTTTTGCTTTTTCACTCTTACCTTTAGTCGCCCACTTCTCCTCACACCAAACACTTTTGTCTTGGGTAAAGATTAAGAAGATGCTTTAGGTGGTTGCTGAGAATTTGCACTTGCCACAACTAGAGGAGGCTGGGAGACTGACCCTTCAAGAGGTAAGGCTTGTTGTAAGGTGGTTGTGGTTGGAGCCTGAGAAGCTGAAGTTGCAAGTATGGAAAGTGGTTGAGTAGAGGCAACAACAGCAGGTGTGGTGGATAACTGTTGTGAAGATGCAAGTGTGGTGGGAAGTGGTTGTGAAGATGCAGCTCTACCCCTTCCTCTACTCCTTTTCCTGCCCCATCACTACATTAATTAAAAAAGAAACAGAATCCATGTAAAATAGCATCATCACAGCAACAACAATCAACAATCAAGAATAAACAAAATTCATCATCCAATGTCATATTTTTAAAAATCTACTCCTATGCTTACTTTTCTTTTATATATTATTTTTCAACCATAGTAGATCCATTCAAGCACATAATTAAATTTTTTTATCATAATCAAAATCATCTCAATTCAGCATACATCCAGAACATGGAAAAAAGTAAAGTAATGATTGTGAAACTATCAACACAATTTATTATTTAAACATAAAAACTGTCATTGTTGTTCCTATCTTGCTTAAAGAAAAGACAAAAAAAAAAGTAAACAAAAAATAAGTTCAAGAATCTTATTATTAGTACCAATCAATTTAAAAGCAATGATACAAGATGAATCATCCAATGAAAAAAAAACAAACAAGAAATAAAACCCCAAAGAATAGATATATAGATATTAGATACCAATACTCCCTAATTAGAGCTTAGGCAGCATATTAGCATTACTTTTAATGAGTGGGTGTGGGGCTTTCAAAGACCAGACCAATGTGAGTAATATATTCAATTGACTTAACATGAGCACATAATTCACTTTAACCAAACAATAATATGAACATACAATTCACTTAATGCACGCGCGCACACACTTCACTTCAAATTCAATACTTCATCATGATCATCAGCTATATCCATCTATGAATGATCATGACTTTGGAGAGCATGATATATATGGTTAAATTGGTAATGCTTATACATTCAAAAAAAACCGTCAAATTATGCATTTTCCAGAATAATTTGCAAATTTGAGAGTAACGCTCCAAATTAATTAACGCTGTTAAGAGAAACAAAACTAAACTATTGCAAACCATTAAATCAAAACAATCCCTATACATAAATATTGATACTGTAAACTCTAAATAAACCATTAAATCAAAACAATCCAGAAATCAATTCAACAAATACATAATCAACTAATGCCATAATTTTAAAGAAATAAAATTAGCATAAATATCAAATTTTAAAACTGAAAAAAGAGAGACTTTTTTGGACAAGAGATGAGAGCGGGTGCTTTTGGTATTTGGGAAAATCTCATATTAGTTCAACTGGCCACTCACAACCAATTTCTTTTGGTCAAGTGGATTGGACAACCCCCAATTCTAGGTATCACAACTCACCCACACTACACACTCACCCACACACATTTTAAGGGTTCATAATCAATACTTGATGCACTCACCAAGACTCACCCACACACATTTTAAGGGTTCATAATCAATACTTGATGCACTCACCAAGATTTGAATCCGGTGCAGCATATTAAGAGGCACATGGTGTTACCAGTTGAGCTAAGCCTCGGCTGCAACCAATTTCAAATCCAAATATAATTAATTGTTCACCATGGCAATACCTGGACCACGGAACAAAAGAAAGTTGATTCTGAGTCCTCAAAGTCCTATGTGGCCTCCAAGATTTTGTCCAACTTGGCCCAATATGGGTACACTTCCAGCTCCAATAGCCCCTTACTTTATATGTTAGTGCATTATATTATCTTCACAAACTTGATGGTGATGGCATCCTGTCATCTCAAAAAATATGTTGACAATATATTATCTAAGCCTTTTAGTTCTCAGGCCCATCAAACATTATATTTTGTAATTTCATTTTTGAATTCTAAATCTTTTATTAGTTAAGTTTAAATTAAATCAATTAATATATATTTGAGAAGAATAAACCTAAGATCTTAAAGTTTGTCAAAATGTGAGGTCAAACTCATTTTGCAATATTTATTTATTTAATTTGTGGGTAATTATTTATAATTTTGACAATCAAATATAACCAACCAATACGATTAAATTAATTGAAAATTAATTGTAAGACCGATTTGATTTAGGATAGAAATTTATTATCGATGAACTGATAAAACAAACTAGTAAACTAATCAAACCTATTCAATTTCTAAAATAATAAAATAGTAAATAAAAATTATTTTATATATAAATATATTTTATTATCTCCACTTTCTAACTAGATGTGAGATAAAATAAAGCTGCTCTTGCATTTTTGAAGGGTGAGAGTTACCATTGTAATTTGTAATCTACAACAGCCTTCTCAGTCAATGATGCATGAAATTTTTTTATTTTAAAGGTAATGAACCTTAGCTCACACGGTATTCCATGCCCTCTTCATTTTAAAGGTCAATTGAAAAAAAAAATTGGTAAATATGTGAAGAGTATGAGTATGTATTATACCTAAAATTATGAATTGTCTAATCTATTTGAGATACCTAAATTAGAGGTTGTCTAATTCACCTGAACAAAAAAATATGGTAATAAAGGGACACAAGTAATGCACCAAAGAAAAACAAACATATACAGAGAGTACAGAGAGTACAGAGTAGCCTTTCAGGTCACAATTACTACATTTTATACATTAACTTTTACTTTCTCTTTTTAAGTTTTATTTTATTTCTCAGTTGATCTATTGTAGTTGAACAAGACATTAGTGTGTCCCCCCACATAAATGGAATCATATAAAAAATTGTTACATCCCCTCTTGCTAGCTGCTAGCTACTTAGCCATATCTCTCTCAACTTTCCAAATTTGCTTGTCTTTCCACAAAAACCAAAGATGCTGCATGTTGTTTAAAGGAGATACCATGATGCCAGAAATTCATGACAGTGAGGTTCAATCAAAAGACAAGATATAATTGAAACGTGCCCCTAAGCAACAAACAAATCAGTATATATAGTGGTGTCCAACCAATGTTTGTTTTATTTTATTTTTCAGTACATGTTCTAGTGCCAATTTAATTAACCATGCCTAATGCCTAATGCCTATATATATATATAGCATTGTGCTAAATACTAATGCATTTTTATTATTATCATTTAATTTTTTTATCTTGGAATTTCCAATTATAATTATATATTTAATTTATTTGTTTGTTTTACTGAGTGAAGTCATTTCATTTTGTGCAACTATTAATTTTTTTTAGGATTCTGACTTCCATTATCCTAGCAAAGAATATAGGATAATAATGTTTGATATTATAGTTTATTAAATCAGTGCTAAGTGGCCAAACTCAAAAAACAAGGACAAGGTGACACATTTGCTCACATGTAACAGAGCATAATAACCTATCAAAACTTTCAAAGGTCCTTTTCAATTAGAATATAAGAATATATATATTCTGTTCATTAACAGTTTGGAATATATAGTTTTATAGGAAATATTATTTTAATTATAATTCAGGACAATAAAGTCCACAAAATATGTATCATAAATTCATAATACATTATTATTAAGGAAAAAACTCTTCCTTATACATGAGCCTCTGGTGTCAAACTTTGATGGGGTCAGTTTCTTTTAGACAAAATAGTGATGAGCTAATGATATCGATAGATACATCATTATTATTATTATGGAGACTCAATTCATAAGAAAACGTTACAATGATGAGACTGAGATATTTTATTTTAGGTCACTTGGATAGAAGTTTCTGAAGGAAATTTCAAAGAATAAATAATGTACAATATAATGATTACGTATGAATATATATGTAGCAATTTAATTTGTAACATACACAAGTTGAATATATATGTGCAATTTAATTTGTAACATATACAAGTTGGCACTAGCTGGATAGAAAGGTTATTAAGACACATACATGATATGACTAATAAAAGGGTCCACTTTGGCATGAACACACTTTGATGCAATGCAACTTAAAGATATTGGGTTAGTCTTCAATTCCTTCCTACTCTTAATAATAATGCTTGGAGTAGTGTTTCAAAGTCCAACTTTTATTTTTTGCAAAAGCCTTCGCTTCTTGCCTTCCACTACCGCTTTGAAGTGCCAGCTGAACAACATACTGAGTTTAAAAGAAGTAGTAATGCTAACCAACTCGGATTAGTTTAGTATTTAGCTTTTTAATTGGTTTAAGTAAGTATTAAAAATTTAAATTTTATTTTATGTATATAGTAATTTATTGAATAATAATAATTTTTTAAATAAAGCTCAAATTTACGCGAATTAATTAATATGTTAGGTTAAAAAATATCGTAGGAGAAAAAAATAGTATTATTATTCCTACTTTATTTTAGAATCTATCTGAAGTATCAATTTTAAAATTCAATTTAAAGATAAAGAAAATAGAATAATAATTAATGAATACTTCACAATTTATTGAATAATTACAAACTAGGTATTTAGAAATGATATACTAAATTTTTTTCATATAGTATCCCTTAACTTTTTTTTATAGGTATTTTTTAATAATCTGACAAGCTAAAAACTAACCCATTATAAAGTTGAATTTTTATTTAAGAATTTATTATTAATCAATAAATTATTACCTGAAGCGAAATTTAAACCTTTAATTTTTAATTATACATTAAGAAACTAATGTGTATTGTCTAAAACTGAGACATTCAAGTCTAACACGAATGAGATCGAATAAGTCTAAGTATGGAGGAGACGTGATGGCATCTCTTCACTAAGGACTCTTATGTTTTTTCTTATTAGATAGGATTAAGAAAATTAGTTCATTGTGAATTATGATCCACAAGCACTAATACGAATATGAGACAAAACAAAATACTAGACATCCAGACATACAGACATAAATTTTAATAATATTTTAATATTTTATTGATATTATAATATAAATTAATTTTTTAATTATTTTTATTGTTTTTATAATTATATAAATATTTAAAATATTTTTAATAAATAATAATGTATATTATTTTTAAATTTATTTTAAGAATATATATTAAAAATAAAATTAAACACACTAATATGTATGTAATAGTTTTTTTTTGTGACTAAATAGAAAAGAAAGAAAAAAAAAGACAAAACCAAATTAATTGGCTAGATTTATGTCTAAATTTATTAGATGTTGAAACTCACTTTATGGTTGACTTCAATTCGAGTGAATGTCCGCGTCAGAAGCAGCTACTTTAGCCATACAATTCACAACACTATTTGCATTTCTCTGAATTAAAAGAATAGAGACTCTCTAATTCTAATTTATAGTATTTAAGTATATTTAAACGTGTCTGGAGAATAATTTATTTTTATAAAAATATTTTATTAGGTCATTTAATTACATTTATTTTTTTATAATTATTTACGCAATCAAAATAAAAAATAATTATTTTACTAACGTATGATTACATGATTAATTAGATATATGTGTAAAATTATTAATAATACATCAACGTTAAATTCTAGTGATGTTTTTATTATTTTTTTTTAGAATAAAAAAAAGTGTTATGACGCATAAGCTGAGGGAGAAATTTGAAATTTAATGTGAATTTCTTTGATAAGAAACAACTTCTTGAAAGAATAGACTTTTAATTAAACATCATTTTTTTCATAAACTTTAATTTAAAACTCTATCTCACATGTTATCTATCTAGCTAGCTAGTAGTTCTAATTCTGGTATTTCTTGAGCACTCATTTATTTGAGGATTTGAATCCTTTAAGGTACATGCTCCATCGCTGTGTAAAAAGAACTCTATTAGCAATCCAAATTCTTACTCAAAAGGCTAGCTAGAAATTAACTTAAAGAACTAAACCAAAATCCTCTTTAAAATGGGAACGTTTTTTAATGAATATGCCAATACACTACAATAAAAAAACATTTTTAGTAGCATATTATTTTTAACGCTAATAATATAATAGTTATTATATAATTATCATTATTACTATGTTATAATAATAATAATAATATATTTTTTGTGACTATTAAAAAAATTGTATTGACAGTTATATAAGTATTACTAAAATTTTTTAGTAATAAAATTTAAGACATCTAATTTTTGAATACCAATAAATATATTAAATATTATTTTTATTATTATTAAAAATAAAATAAATAACCGTTAAAAAAATTTTCTGATAGTGAGGTGGTAGTTTTCTAATAGAACAAGAAATTAAAAGGAGCTGAGGGGGGAAAAGAACAAACAAAAAGAAGTGGGTTTAGAATGAATACTTGTCCCCTAATAGCATAATAAAATTGGTGCAAATTAAATGGCTGAACATAAATGTATCTAAGTCATGATGACCAAACCCACTTACAAGTGTTCAATTTGCATACCCTTCAGAGCACAACACACTATTAACTAACAATTAAAAATATAATTATTTATATATATATATATATTTTTTATTTTTTTCTATTATCAATTTATCTTTTTAAAAATAAAAAATAATATAATAACATAATATCAAAGTATTATGATCTAAAAATTTAAAATTTAATCTTTATTGATTCTAAAAGAAAGAAAATATAATATCATAACATTATTACTATTTACAAATAATTTTATGACACTAAATTAGTTATGGACTAATTATTTCATGACATGTTATAATAAATGAATATGCCACAATTTACAACTTATCAATATATAATAGCTAGTATAAATATAAGATGATGAATAGAACTATAGAAGGGTCTAATGCATAGTCATAGGTGATGAGAAAGATGTCCCATACATATAATTACTTTATTGAAAGTACCACGGCGATGCATGCTAGCTAAGTCACTGAAAAAGAAAACAATATAGAGTGTATCTGGACACAAAGTATGAACTCTCAAGATATCCAACAACTTTAATGGGACAAACATTTTCTCTTAGTGGCATTGCTTCAGACTTTGTCATGAAAAATCATATATGGAGAGAAAAGGTTCAGAGACAAGGTCATAAATCATTATATCTTAAGTTCAGTACCTTTGTCCTATATATGTCTCTTCTCATCTTCACCTAATAATAGTGATTTTTCACTGTTTCAACAACTAGAACATACCCAAAGAAAATACTATGTGCCCAAAGAAAAAAGGCTAGTACATTAGGATAAATATATAGTTTTCTTTGTTGAATTACATTTTTATAGATTATATAGGGTGCTAGAGATTGAGCCCTGGTGTGAGGTGTGAGGTGTGAGGTGTGAGGTGTGAGGTGTGAAGTGTGAACTAGTAATTTTCTTTTCTCACGGTATTTTTGAGTTTGACAGATTAAGGAATAATTTATCGCAAATCTGAATTTTGACGTTGATGGCCAATAAATTATTATATGCACAAGGTGAGATTAGAACCTTTAATATTTATTTAAGCAGACGAGTGAGTTGACTATTTGACTAATTCAAATGGGCGAATTAGTATTATTAGGATGATTAGAGTAAAGATTCAATCCGGTCCTTGTCCATTTTTACGAAAGACAACGCGATCTTTGTCAAAAAAAAAACGGACACTTCGGTTCTCAATCTTTTTATTTTGGGATAATTCGATCCATTTGTTAAAAAAATTGTTAAATAATAATAAAAATTAATTTTGGGGGTTTATTATTTGTATTTTGTGGGGAGTTTTAAACTTCCACAAAATTCTTTTCAACAATATAACTAATTACTATCATTATCTTCTTCATCCTCATTATTATCACTCCTACCTCTATTATTTTTATTGTGTAGCCATACTTTATCATCATCATTATCTCCTATACCGCCATCATCACCAATACCAATATTATCAACATTAAAGTTCTCTTCTTTCATTTCTTATTCGATATTATTTTTTTTCTTTAAAAAGTATTGTACTACAATTACTTTTTTTTTTGCAACATCATTTTTATCAATGATTTTTTTTCACTTAACTATCATTGGTGAAGAAATTGTTTAAAAACAAATTTATTAATAGTTTATAGAAGTTTAAAACCTCCACACACAAAAAAACCCACAAAATTAATTTCTGTTATTATTTAACAATTTTTTTAATAAAAGAACCGTATTATCCCAAAATAAAAAAGTTGAAGATCAAAGTGTCTCTTTTATTTAAAAAGGAATCATTTTGTCCTTCGTGAAAATAAACAAAAACCAAATTAAATGTTTACTCGGATGATTAAGTAGTTTTTGTTAGTCCATTTAGGCCTAAATCCGGTTTTGTTAGCCTAAATCCGTTTAGGCTCCCAAAATGGATGGGTTGGTTTGTTTAACTTGTGGGTTACTCTCTCCCATCCGTGTTAAAGTATTTTTTCATTTTTAATTTAAAAAAATGTTTCAAAATCATTGTCTATTTTTTATGTTAAAATGTTGTTGTATTATATTTCTTTTTTTAAATATTTAGATGTCGTTAAATATTATAAAATAATTTATTAAAATTAATCTATTATTCTTTTCAATTTGTATGCGTGTTTTTTTTTTTTTGAAAATGAAAGTAGTATTTATTTACATATAACTATATCGCTAATGTTAACTATTGCTATATAATAGTGTGTTTGATGACCTAAGATGGATTCATAAGTGGGGGAAAAAAAGTCAAAGAGGACTCGGCATTAATCGATTTAATTGGGTTTTGGTCCACACACACGTCTAAATATGTCACTGATTGCATGACTCTATCCTTCATAATTCTTTATTGCTAATTATGACGTTCTTTTGTGCTTTATCTCATTCACTTCGAAAAAACATCCTCATTAGCTAACCCCTGAAATATGTTCCTGATTAATTAAAAGTTGTCAAAAACAATCAAAGAGCCAACTAGTAATAATTAAGCTTGTAACCTATACACTATAGTCAACAAGCCAAGCATGCCTTTTATCATTTAGGGCATGGATTATTTAATCAAACACATGACATTGTATATGTGTGCACTATGTTATTATTAATGAGTTTAATTTTAATGGACTACTAATATAAAATATTTTATATAATTATTATTTAATTATATTCAAGTAAATTATATAAAAATTAGTCATTTTTATTAATATGACGTTATATAATTAAATATATATATATTAAATTATTTTATACTAAAAATATATTAAAATTAAATTCTATTAATAATAGGGTGTTATTGGAATTTGATTGACTGTATATTTGATTACAATAGCATTGTAGAATAATTTCAAAATATGATCATTACTACTTTATGTCCAATGAAGTTAGCATTATAATAACCTGAAATCTTGGTGGGTTATGGCCGGCCTAACAATTTTACCATTATAAAAATAATGAAACTCATGAAAAATAGGTCAACCAACAATTAAGCTAGCTAGTGTAGTGTAATTGATGATTAAATAAGTGTATAGTTGAAAACAAGTGTTATACTATTTGTATATTCGTACAACAGCATGCGGGGATAAGAAGCTGGATGGTCCATATATATCAATTATATAAATTATTATCATCCAAGTCTATTATAGTTTGAACTTTGTAGTCGACAAAATTCTTAACTTCTTCCACATGTCACATTCACCAAACAATAAAGAAGCTAAAGGTAAGTTAGTGCAATGGAAATTAAATTTATATTCACAAGCTTGTGCTGTGTGTGCAGTATACAAATATATATTAAGTTCATGCAATAATTTTACATGCAAAAAGTATATGATCAAACTGTAGTGTATTCTATTGAAGAAAGAAAAAATGGTTTACTCTTAAGAGCCAAAGATTGCTATTTGTGAATTAATGTCATAATATCCAGCCATGTAACATAAGTATAAAATTTTAATAAATACAAATATAAATTATATATTTTTTATGTATAAAATATTTGTAAATATAAATATAAATTATTGATAATTAAATATTAATAAAAAATAATAATATTTATTGGTCATATAATATTATATGATCGATTATTATAATTAGTTGATTAATTAGCACTTGTTCGGTTTTTATTCCATTACGTACTGTACTACTACTGTTAGGCACCTAAGATATGAATTCCTTTAATTTATTGTCATCTGTCACA
>NC_029780.3:119060429-119081716 GCF_000817695.3 Arachis duranensis | reverse complement strand
TTCTGAACTATACAAATGATATAATTCAGGATCACAAATTAAAATCAACAAATATTATTCATTCTAATTTAAAAAAAAAAAAAAGAAAGAAGAAATTAAAGGAATAATGAGTACTGAAATTCCCACATTCACTTAAGAGGAACGGACCATGGTTCTCCAAGTGGAATAGGTTTCCACCTTCAACGTATAGATACGAATTTATATTCAAACTATTACTGAAATGACAAATCAGTGAAATCACAGTTTGATCCCATTTCTTCTTTGCTGGATTGCTAGCTACTTAATTCAAATTAAAGAAGATGAACCTTACGTGTCATACTTTAGTTTTATATCCATAATATTCTTCAGATATTGTACAAGTAACAAACATCTACTCTTAATACACTTGATAACTATTTGCTTTGCTTAAAATTATTTTATAGTAATGTCTTTAATTTGACTAGCATCTATATATAGCTTTTGTGGATTCCATTGTTTGGGGATTTTTTTTCTTAATTTTGCATTTTAAATATGTATAATATATATAATTCCATTTCATCACATACATGAGAAATGTTCTAAATTAGGCAATAGAGTGCAAGTACTAATAATTTGTACAATGCAATGAATATAACTCAAATATGCGGAGAATTATATATACGCAATATAAAGTTTGAGAATTTAATTGTATTGAAATTGCTTTTCCAGCCAGAAGAATAATTATTCAATGATCTCATATTTCTATCGTCTATTTGGTCAGTCAGATAGAGAGAAAAAAAAAATAAACGAAGGAGAGAGTGGGAATAAGTGTTTGAGGACAAAACACGGGAGGATGACGATTATGTCGCGAAAGAGAAAAGGGGAGAGTGAAGATGGGCGTATATTCGGTGTCAAAATATTCTTTTTCAGAGAATTTTTTAAAGATTTCAAATGTCTCTTTTGGAGATAAAGTTATTGGTGCAGAAAATTTCAAGGTCTTTGCACTTGTAGAATCTCTTTCTGGAGATAGTATAGTGACGATGGTAGGTAAGTAGGGTAATTCTCAACCTCTATGTGTTAACTTCACAAAAGATGCGAAACTCTACTTAGCAGAACCTTATAGAGATGTCTTAGTAATCAAAGTCTTGGATAAGAATTACAGTTACACAACTCTTTCACATAAGTTTTGAATGGCTTGTCACATCAAAGATGGCTTCGATTTTCTAGACATTGAGTTTGGGTATTTCCTAGCGAAATTTGATGGCGTTGAGGATTGGGATGAAGTCATGTTTGGTGGTCCGTGATTGATAGAAGGGCATTATGTTGTTGTAAAACCATAGTATGTAGATTTTTGGCCATGTGAAGAATCCTTTAAATCAATGCTTGTATGGATTTAGGTTTCGGAGATTCCAATCTGGTGCTACCAAGAGCAGGTTATGATGTGCATTGCTTTTGCAATAGGTGTCCCAATCAAAGTGGACATGGTCACTAAATTAGCAGATAGAGGAAGATATTCCCAGCCTGTGCTCAAATAAATCTGGCATTGCCAGTAATCTAGAATATTATTATGGAAGAGGTAACTTATGCAGTGGAGTAAGAAAGTCTAAATCGGATATGTGCTTCTTGTGCACGTTATGATCATGATAAGGCACAATGCTTGGGTAGAAACAACTCGGAAGAAAAGGGTGTTGATCCTGGCACCGCCAAAAATTAGGTTAGTGGAAAGTCAACGCCAATTATTAATAAAAAATTCAAAGATCAAATACAACGAAATATGTTGTAACAGGTGTGCTTATTGGCGAGGATCACATATCTAATATGAATGAAGATTTATTGGCTAATAACTTGCATGAGGTTAATGTAACACCCTAAGTTATGTAAGGGAGGAGGAGGTACGCGTGAAGGGGAAAATGAGTAGCACTAAAACGTTTGAATATGAAATAATATCTTAACCATGAGTACGGTTCAAAATGAAACACTTAGAGGAAATTATAACCAGAAAAGAAACTAATTACGTCCTAAACTAATCTCGTCGAAGAAGCTCCCATACTTGTATCCTATCCTATCCTTGATCAGGACCCTTCAGTTATTCACAAATCGAGGTACCAGAGACCTCCCTCCAACACCTTTCGCGCAGTGAAGATCCGGTTCCGTTGGGTGGGGTGAACCAAAACTCGACGGGGTGCCGAAGTGGGGGAAGAGGGCACATATTCCACCTTTGGACTTCCGCAAGGGTCCAACTCCTCCTCTGGATCCTCCTCCATGGTGTCTTCCTTCTGGCTAGGGTTGTCGGATTTTCTCTTCCTCGGTTTCGGAGTCGGACTCGAGGTGTACCACCTTAAATGACCGCTTCTTAGATGCTGAAGTGTTCCTATCTAGGAAGGTTACGACGGGCAGCTGGGGTTCTTCTTCCACGAACTCTCGACCTAAGTAGATAGTTTGGAGCACGGTAGTAGTGGTCGCAACTACCCACGCGTGCTTTGAGGGGTCATACTTAGAAGTTACCTTCGGGGGCACTGCGTCGTCTCTATCCGCTGTGCCATGTTCCTCTGGAGACAGTATGGGAAAAGAAAGGGAGTGAGAACCTAACATCTCAGTAGGAGTGCTATGCAACAGCTCCATATCCATCTCCAATCCTCGTGCGGGATTTTTAAAAAGAGGCGTATAATACGGCATGTAATATGCATCTTTCTTGTAGAACATGTGTGCAAAAAGGGAAAGCATATAGGGAAAATCTAAGGATAACATCCTAAGTAACATCAACATAATCATACATAACTCTTAAAAAAAACTAAAAATCAAACTTTCATTCATGCTTTCTTCTTTCTTAACTTATAACTTTTATGGAAGGTATTGAGCTCAAACCGGTATAAAACGAGAGTCACCTTCCCTTACCGAAGGTTCTTATCTCGAATGTATTGGCGATCACCTTCCCTTACCAAAAGATCATCTCGATCGATCACCCTCCCTTACCGAGGGATCATCTCGATATCTTGTCTTTGGAGGTCACCTTCCCTTACCAAAGGGTTATTCCCTCAGTTCAATTTACAATCAAGGTTATTTAGACATACACAAGAAAAGAATTATATCAACAAAGATATCTTATTATATAAAATTGATGGGAGTCCCCTTCCCTTACCGAAGGTTCCCAAAAGTTTGCCGATCACCTTCCCTTACCGAAGGATCACCTCGATTCGATCACCTTCCCTTACCGAAGGATCATCTCGATTATATTGTCTTTGGGGGTCACCTTCCCTTACCGAATGATCATTCCCTCAGTTCTTTAACAAGTAGGGTTATTTAGACATATACAAGAATGGATCATGCAAGAGGAGATGCATATATCATGATAAAATAAGCATGTTTGAATAAGATTTTATACGAAAGTAGATACTCTCGTCCCTAGAGGGGTATTAATAATAAAAAATAAATGTACATTATAAAAATAGGATATTTTAAATAGTTGAATAAAATAGTTATAAGAGAGCATGTACTTTTTAACTCAAGGAAATATTAATATTAATCTAATGGTATAAAAGTCAATATAATTTCATGTAATAAATTAGGGGATATTAATTAGCTGAATAAAACAATTATAAGGAAACATGTACTCTTCACCCTAAGAAGATATTAATGATATAATGTATAAAATATAATCTAAGTGCATATTGTAAGAAAGTGGGTATTTGAAATACTTGAATTAGATATTATAAGAAGCATGTATCCTTGATCTTTAAAATAAAGGAGCAATAATAACATAATGATATAAGGGGTCATTTAGTTGCATATAATAAAATAGGGTTCCTTGAACAAGACACAAAAAGGAGCATGTACTCTCAACATTAAAGGAATAATAATAATGTAACGGTATCAAAGGTCATGTAAGGGCACATAGTAAAAATAGGGAATGTTAAATAATTTAATAAAACATTTTAAATGGGCATATACTCTCAACATGAAAGGAATAGTAATTAAAAGGTCATGTAAATGCACATAGAAAAGATATGAGATACATATTAATGGATTCAAGAGGGTATAATTGACATAATAGATAATCATGCTCAATGTAGATGAGAGATAAGTAAAGAATAATTCATGCCATAAAATACATGAAAGATGATAGCCATGCATGGATGGAAGAAAATAAAACAGAGCATACTACATGCCAACATAAGTAAAAAAGACATAATTTCCTACACTTTTTCTTAACGCTTCTTCGAGCTTGCCTCTTGTGTTTGCCCACAGAATATTATTTCTTTGTAGAGAAAGAAGGGAGAGGATTAGTATTTGAGAGGAGTGATTTTCTACCTATGGGTTCTTCCCTATTTATATACATCTGGGATAGGGTGGTTGGGATATTTTAAATTTCAAACGGAAGGTGATTACTAGGTTCCTATCCATAAATTCAAAATTCTAAGCTTATCTTCTAACTGATTTTCAAATTCGAATTTGATTTTGTTTATTGGCGAGGATCACAGATCTAATATGAATGAAGATTTATTGGCTAATAACTTGCATGAGGTTAATGTTAAAAAGGCATGCAGGAATGAAGAAGTGAACTAGGAGCAAGTATTAAGGAAGGAAAAATATAAGTTGGGCCAAAAACAAATTTTTAAGGCCCAAGAAAAGGATACTCAAGCAAAGGTTTGGTTAGGAAAACAAGGCCCACGTTGCATGCTCTTCATGCTGATGGGTCCGCTTTTTCACAAGCCAGTGTCAGATTTCAAACCGTGTCGCGAGTGAAGAATGGAGATGTGTCTGCGATGCCGTCTTTTCATTAGACCCCAGCGTAGCCCCGCGACTCCTCCCTCCGAAAACGGCCAAGACCATCATTCTTATAGAGCTCACCGAAGGAGAAGAATGGAAGCACGATGGGGGACGCTTCCAAGAAGGTTGCTTTAGCGGCAGTACCGTCGAGAATGGAAGTCTCGCCATCAAATGATGCAATGAGGGAAGATAGGAATAAGGGGACCGCCTATGAGAGATCGACAAAAACAACATGCGAGGGAGGCTGTCCCATGATTCAAGCCTCATCTTGAGGTTGGTAAACCATTTTTACATTCACTGTTGTTCTATTATTCTATCTTTATATTATGGATAGTTTAAATATAATAGTTTAAAACATTAGGGTGCATCTAATAAGTTAGCCTGGGTGAATTGTAAAAAGTTTGTTAAAAAATTTAAACCTATCTTTTTTATTGTGGTTGATACTTATTACCATTTTCAACACTTAAAACTGTTTTGGAAAAGACTTGGTTATCATTATATTAGTACAGTGGAGGCAATAGGACCTAAGGGGTATATGGTTCCTTTTTACAATGCCGGATACTTGCTACAAATAGATATATGCTTTTGATCAGTGTGTTATGGTGGAGGTTCAGTTAGATAATATGATTTGGAGGTGTAGTGATTTTTATGATAGTCCTCATTTTAATACCAGAGTTCTTCTATGGGATTATCTTGTGTCCCATTCCTCGTCTTTTCTGTGGTTTCATAAATCTAGAGAATAGTGGGTGAAATTCAGAAATAGAAATACCAATTTCTTTCATGTTCAAACTCTGGTGTTGAAGTAGCATAACAAAATTCATGGTCTCTTTCTCTAGGATGGGGTGTGAAAAACAGATTCTGATGTCCTTTGCAAGGAAGTAGGGGTGTCCATGGATTGAATTGTATCTGCAGATCCGCGGTAAATATCCGCATCTGATCTGGAAATTTCGAATATGATTCGATTCGCACCCTTTGTGGACCGGATCGCGGATTATTCATATATTGTATTATTTTATTTTTGTTATTTAGAAAGAGTTTGATTAAAAATATTTTAGGAATAAATAAGTTTAAAAATATGAAAAAAATATTTTTATTGAATTTTTTTACATAGAAATATGATTAAAAAGAGAAGATTTAATCATGCGGATATATTCGATATCCGATATCCGATATCCGATCCGCACATTTGCAGATCGGATCGGATCCAGCACTAAAGTGTGGATATCATATCCGATCCGATCCGATCCGCGGACACCCGTACCAGGAAGTTGAGTCATTTTTTAAAAGCTTATTCGGCTAATCGGTGGATGTAGATTTGAGATGTTTTGGTGAAGTGTCGCTTCCTTCCCTGAATGAGGACACTTATTATAACCTTACAACGCCAGTTACATTGGAGGAAGTTAAGTTGACTATTTTCATTATGCATTCTTTTAAGGCATCGGGTCCTTATGAGTTTCATGCTTTCTTTTTCAAGAAATATTGGGAGATTATTGGTTTAGATGTTTGAACTAGAGTTAGTAAAGCGTTATCTGGTATGAATGTTGATCCGAGAATGATGAAAACTCTTCTAATTCTTATTTCGAAGGTAAAAGCTCCGATTTCTATGAAAGATTTCAAACATATCAATCTCTGTAATGTGGTTTACAAAGTTATAACAAAGGTCATGGTCAATAGACTTCGTCCTCATCTCACAAACATTGTTGGGCCCCTTCAACTGACAACATCATTATTGTGCAAGAGGTTCTCCACTTTATGAAGAAGACGAAGTCCAAGAAAGGTACCTTGACCTTTAAGATTGATCTAGAGAAAGCCTATGATAGACTTGATTGTAGGTTTCTAAAATATACCCTTGTGAGTTTTGATTTTTCTCCTGTACAATCAATCTAATTATGCGTTGTGTCACTGCCTCTTCGTTGTCTATCCTATGGAATAGGGATAGATTAAATAGCTTCACTCTTATACGGGGACTCAAGCAAGGAGACTCGATGTCACCATATCTGTTTATGTTGTGTAAGGAGAGATTGTCCTATTTTATTAATCATCAAGTTGATACGGACTTGTAGAAGCTGGTTGCTGTTTCTAGAGGGGGGTTTAAGAATTTCTCATTTGATGTTTGTCGATTATTTGCTTCTTTTCTGTAAAGCTAAAAAGAAGCAAGTTCAAAATGTAATGGTTGGTTTGGATAAATTATGTAGAGCCTCTGGAATGAAAGTTAATATGAAAAAATCTAAAATGATGTGCTCCAAGAATGTTTCAATGACAAAGAAAGAGATTTTTATTGGAGTGCCATCTATCAGATTCATTCAGAACTTGAACAAGTATTTAGGGGTTTCCGTTGTCACTCTCGGGTGGTGATGTAAGCAGCGTTCACTGATGTTCTAGACAAGATTCGGGGGAGACTGGCTAGCTAGAAAGGAAGATTGGTTAACAAGGCGGAAAGACTATGTTTGATCAATTCAGTAGTGACTGCTATTCCTTCTTACCACACGCAAGTATCTTTTTTCCATAAAGGGATATCTAATAAGATAGAATCTATGATGCGAAGCTTTCTTTGGAAAGATCAAGCTAAAGGTAGAGGTATGAATCTGGTTAGTTGAAAGATATTTGTCACCCCTAAAAAGTTTAAAGGTTTGGGAATTTGAGATTCATTTTGTGCTAATGTTGCTCTTCTTGGGAAGTTAGCTAGTTTGGTAATTTTTTCATCATCCAAACAAATTATGAGTTCAATTATTCGCAGAAAAATATCGTTCTTTTCTCGGAGATTGTTTTAGTCAATCTCAAGACACGGGCTCTTATGTTTAAAAGAGTATATGTAAAACTTGGGATCTCTTGAAAGATGACTTTGTTTGGTGTATTGGAGATCTAAACCAGAATTTTTAGTTTTCTAATTGGAGAAGAGAGGGGCAGCTTTGTCATGAGATGGATTATGTTCATATTTCTGATTTGGATATCCGAATCTTGGATCTTTGGTCATTTGGATAGTGGCACCTTCAAAATATATATTCTTCTCTAAACCAGTTTTTGCAAGGCAACATTCTTTCCTATAATTCGAATGTGCAAGCAGGTTCAGTGGTAGGATAGTTTTGGTCTGGTGCGACGTCAAAGGTTTATGATTCTTGTAGTGGTTACTTATGGCTCAGTAAGAAGAAATTTTGTTGGGAGGACCAGGGGAATTGGCTTTGACTTTGGCGTCAGCTTGTTCCGGAAAAACATAAATTCTTGGCCTAACTTTGTTTTAGGGAGGCTCTGTCCACTGCTGGTTTTCATTTCAGGAGGAGCATCTCATCGATGGACAGTTGTCCACGATATTTTCTGGCCAGGAATTGGTTGTTCATTGTATTCGGGATTGTTCGAAAGTTCAGCTAGTTTGGCAAGCTTTGGAGATTTCTTCTCAACCTCTGCATTTGATGAATTGGTTCTTGCTTCATAGCAAAAAGCGCCCTTTTAGATCATTTTCTGGTATATGGTGAATTTGGCATTCCAGGAATAATGAGATCTTTCATCCATATGAGTCTTGGCTCTTGAATAAGGTGACTAATATAGCTTTGTCTTTGGAAAAAGGAGCTTCAAATTTTGAGTTGCAATGAGTTTCTATTCCCTCTATCATTAGTGGCTCTTGAATTTTTTATCGATGGGTACTTCTAAGATTAATTGTGATGCAAGTTATCCTGATACTGATGATTGTGTTGGTTTGCCTGTGTTAGCAAAGATTGGAATAGAAGTTGACAACGAGATTGTTTGAGAACGATTGAGAGTTGTAATATTTTGCAAGGATAATTATTTGCTATTTAAAAAGGATATCTTTTAGTCTAGGACTTGCAACAAAGAGATGTTATTTGTGAAACGGATTGTATAGATGCATTTACTCTTGTCAATCATTTTCAGAATAATTCTAATTTTGTTGATTTTTTAGTGCTGAAAATCCGAGACATCATATATTGAAAATAGCGTATTGATCTTTAGTTGATCTTAAGAAATACAAAGTAGCGGATATCATGATAAAAACGGCAATGAAGATTCATACTCATCAAATAGAGCTTCCATTACTTTAAAAAGAATTTAAAAATAGTATTAAGTGAGACTATTCTACTTCTTAAATAATTCTTTATTCTTTATTTTTTTTATTTGTTCTTTTTTACTTTCCAATCACCAAAAAAAATTTGGTCATTCAGATTCTTTTCATTCGTTTTCCAAATTCTTTGGTATAATAATCCAACTCAATAAGATACTTAACCCAGAGAAAATGACACTTCCTAGCAAATTAAACGGCTAAAAAAGGCCACAATAGTGGATCTTATTTGGCGAAATTAGTCATGAATAATACAACACAAAATAGGAAGGAAATAATGAAATCAGGTATGACAACAGCCGCATAATTGCTTAAGGTCTAAGATATTTTGATAATTTAGCTAACATTAACAATTACAATTTCGTGTATTGAAATTTTTTTGGAAAAAAAAACCTTTAAATTAATCTCTAAAAATTTCTAAATCGAATGTTTTAGCCTTAATAAATTTTTATATATTCTCTATAAATCCTTTAAATAATTAAAAAATAAATTTTCTAATCCAATATTATTTACGTTTATGTCATGTTTCTATCTAGTATAAATCACAGTGGAGTATTTTAATTTAAAAATATATACATAAAGGTGATTTCTAATTAATCTTTCCATAAATAAGGGTTAGGTATGAGTTGTCTAATTATAATTGGAGAAATTTAAATGTGTTATCATGGTTAATTCTAACCATTTCTCTAACTTTAATTTTAAAAGCTAAATCACTAAACCATGATAAAATTTATTTTACAAATTACAACAGTTTTCAAAGAAATCTTATTTTGTAATTTTTTCAAATTTTCTAGAGCATCCAATTTTTTAAATATGTTCCAGCCACAAAAAATTTAGAAAAAGTTGTTACGATCGCTGCTAATCTATAAGGGTACCTATATACTTGTGTATACATATATTAATTAATTATTAATTAGTTTAAATAAGAAATTAATTTTAGTTTTTAAAATTTAATTTTTAATATATTTTTTAGATATCATAAAATAAGATATTTAGTAAATATATATTGTGAATTTTTTTTACGGTATTTACTTATATTTTTAATATAATTCATCCACAAATCGACTTTATGACGCTTGGTTCACGGGAAAAAACACCAAGTTGACAATGAAGCCAAAGATTTTAAAAATGACATAATTGTTTGAAAATAAAGAATAAAAAAAATTCGAAGAGAGAGTGTGTAATTATTATTTAGGATATACTGATAAATTATTAAATAAACTATGGTACTTTTTAAAATTTGAAAACTGAATTAAAAAAAAATGAAAAATCAACAAATAGAATATATAAATAAATAGTTAAATACGAGTACCTTCACTAAAAAAATGTGTATTGGAAAAATGTCGGAAAAAAAATTACAACTAAATTGTTTCAAAAGTAAATGCACAAAAAATTTACAATAAAAAAATATGTTTTTTATTTGTGTGGCTGGAACATATTTAAAAAATTAGGTATTCTGAGAAATTTAAAAGAAAATTACAAAATAAATGTTAGTATGGTTTAGTGATCTAGTTTTTAAAATTTAAATTAAAAAGATAGTTAGTATTAACTATGATGATAATACATTTGAATTTCTTTAATCATAATTGAACAAGTTATAGAGGATATCTAATATAGTAATATTCTAATTATGAGAGAGTTAATAAAAAACGTACTGAACATGATGGTACCAGTGGATGCTTCACTTTAGTATAGCAACAATTAATAATATAAGTCACCAAAGTTTAATTTATAGCTTTTAGATTTGCAACATATAATGAGGCTTCCAGTGAAACCGGGATTTGAATGCAAAAATAAAGACGGTGGTGGACAATTTTGCTGCTTCCTTTTTCTTTTTGGCCGTATCATTTTTAAATTTTTTTTATTATATTGACATTATTGATTAAATTATGCAATAACAAAAAATATAGTATGCGAACATATTTAAAAAAAATAGTAAACTTAGTACATATATATACATAAACTTCTCTCTCTGTGTGTGTTTTTTCTCTTTAATCTTGTGTTAAGAGTCCTGTATGTCTTGGTGAAATTATCTGCTTAGAGATATTTGTTGTACATAATAATTAATTAATTATATTATATATACATTAAAAATCAGATATAAAATTAATTATTTATATAAAATATATATATGATGAAATATAAAATTTATATTAAAAATTAATTAAATAATAAATATATTTATATACATAATATTAAAAAAACACACTAAAAATATATTATAATTAATTTAGTAACTGATTTTTTATTTGAAAAATACATTTTTGTAAATCAATATATAGCTGCTCCAATATCCTTTGGAAAATCAAGCTATTATTAAATATTAAAAAGAATAATCCAGGTAGTTTAACTTTTGCCCTTAATTTCCTCAACAATTGCACAAATCCTTTCTATGTAAATTAAATCAAAGCAATGCTTGTGACTATTTAATAGAATGAAAAATTATATATATAAAAAAAAAAAACTTGAACCATGAATTGATGAAACCTTTGAACATTGAGAGATACCAACATTCTTTGGTTGCCTTGAAAGATAGATAGAACGAATCACTAGTCCTTTTTATTTATTTACACCTAACCTTACCCTTGCATTTAGTAGTGCATTTTGTCCTGCTTCTCCTTTTCATTTATCAAAATTGATGCAATCATTCAAATCATCTTTCACTTATTAGGGTTTCCACGTGAGTTCACTTTGCATAACATGGTAAGCCATGTTTGGTGAAGAATATGATATGATGTTTTCATAATTCAAAAAGTTTTTTTGTTGATTGATGGGTTCGTCGGCAAGTGTTAGGAGACACGGATATTGATCAAAACAGACAAATAATTTAAGAAAAAATATAAATAATTATTTTTTAATTAGTTAATATTAATCAATTTAGAGTATAAAATTAAGAGTTTGTGATTTAGGTTTTTGAATTTAAGATAAACAAAATAATTTAAAAAAAATAACTAATATTAGTCGAAAAGAATTAATTATCTAACATTACTCATAATTTAAAGACCAGACAAGGATTAATGGATTACAGAGGATTTAGAACATGCTGATATATAAAATTATGAAGTGTAAAATTAGTCCACCAATTTTATTCTTTTAAAAAAGTTAGTTGCGAATTTATCACTAATAGTATGTTAATATTAATGGGTCCATTTATTTTTGGTAACAAAGTGTTTTCATGACTTTTTGCATCTGTTGGTTCGAAAAAGTTAAGATATCATTTCAAATTTTGCGAGTATATTTCCAAGTTTGGAGTTTTTATTCAAATTTTATTGAGAATTTATAGATCGTCTAAAA
The DNA here is from genome assembly GCF_000817695.3 of Arachis duranensis. Taxonomy (NCBI): domain Eukaryota; kingdom Viridiplantae; phylum Streptophyta; class Magnoliopsida; order Fabales; family Fabaceae; genus Arachis; species Arachis duranensis. The sequence continues at coordinate 119,069,628 of NC_029780.3, read as the reverse complement.
ATACGTTTCAAGTCATTTGAAAGACAATCCACAAAATTTGGTTAATGGTGGGGATAGAAGACAATAATTACCAATCACATTTGATGGACAAATTTAACATTAAAATTTTATTTCTAAATAATTCCACATGTACAATAGACTGATTTAATTAATTAGTTTGCTCAATTTATTATAAAATCGACATTACAATTATTTCTCAATTTTGATATCACTCATTGGGTCATTGACTCATTGTGGGGAGTTGTTAATCACATAGAGTTTCTTATATATACATTAATTCGTCACGTTATAACTCAATAATATAATTATATGATGGTTGATTGGGTGAATTTTGATATGCAAAATAATATTTTTAAAATTTAAATTTTTACTAGAAAATAAACTTTTTTTAAATTATTCTTTAAAAAATACTATCTCAAAAAATCAATCATCATATATTGTTCATGTATAAATATATATGTTATTTTATTTATTTTTAATATATATTTATTTTATACATATAAATAAATTTAGCAATTAATTTTTTATATACATATAACAAAGTTAACATAACGGAGCCTCATAATAAAGAAGGGGATATGGCCTACTCTAAATTTTAATTTAAGTAAAAGATAAATAAATCTTTAACTTTTTGTTTTGTGTATATTTTTTTCTTTTAAATTTAAAAATATTTTTAAGTCCTTGAATTTTACACGACAGACGGATAGATCTTTTCGTCCATTTGCCTCTCAAAAAACAATCAGAAATTAGTAAAGTGACGCCTCACGTATTCGTTACAAAGCTATGTGTCTATTACGGTGCTGATGTGATATGTCCCCCAAAAAAATAAAGGATAAATAAGTCCTTGCACTACAAAACGACAGTATTTTGTGGTTTTACGGTTCTGCAATCTAAGAGAGGGTGGGCTAGAGAGAGATTAGATGAGGGCCAAAGGGAGAGTAAAAAGAAAAAGGCGACAGGTGGTGGTTCGGTGGTGACCAGACATGTAATCACCAGAGGTGAGATAAATGGCCAGCGATGATGTTGATGAAGATGGTGGTTGGAGAGTGAAAGAGATTGTTCTTTTTCTTCTGTTTTCGTAAAGGGAAAGAAAGAGTGAAAATGTGAGCTAGAACTGGGGAAAAGGGAAAAGGAGAAAGGAGAAGGAAGTGGAGCAGGCCGCAGTGGTGGTGTGGACTGCTGGCGATGAAATAGTGAGAGGCGGCGATGATGTGGGATGACGAAGAGGAGGAGAAGAGAGAGGAGCGCGGCAATTCGGTGTGGCAGTTTCATCACAGATGGTGAAGGCTACGGTAGTTATGGAACGGCGAGGGTGGTGGTTTCGGCGATGGAAGAGGAAGATTGTAGTTGTTGGGGTCTGAACGGCAACTATGGAATGGTGGTGATGGTGAATCGGAGGTGATGGTGGTGAGAGGAGGGCGACGCGCAAATCAGAAGGAAAGAGAGGGGAAGAAGAAAATTTGAAAATGAGTTTACAGTTTTGGAATTTCTTCAAACGCCGGGGAGTTCGTCAGCGGTCGTGGCTGGAGGTTCATGAAAATGGAGATAGTGATGGTAAAGGGAGGATGAAGCTGCGTGTGATGAAGAGTAAAAAGGAATTTTGTCTTGTTTAAGGCTGTCTTTGAAATGATATTGTTTTGCAGTCGAAAACTTAATTATCCCGTTTTAAAAAAAGTTTTATCCACACATGTATTCGTAAGATCAGGTTAGTATAATGGGGCTATGTCAGACTTTTTTATTGGTTTCGACAGACCCATATGAGCGGAAGGACTCTTTTGTCGAACTTTTAAAAAGGTAAAAAATTTAAAAATATTTTCAAATTTTGAGGGACAAAAATATCTACGAAAAAAATAATCAGAAACTTATTTATCTTTTACTCTTTTAATTTTTTTTATAAATTATATATAAATTTTAGTTTAATTTTCTAAAATTTTTATTTTAGTGTGAAATTAATTTTTGTCTTTTTCTATTAAAATTAATAGCTCCCAAACAATCATTTATTTAATCTAGTTCTGCCTCTAATCGTTAATACATATATTCTTTTAAACTGATGAATCGGTCTTATGAATGAGTGGGTTTCACTAAATCGAAAATTTTAGAAAGTATTTTACTGCCTAATTAATTGTAAATTATAGATGACTGGAATATTGAATAAATAATCAACCAAATTCCTCTATTTGCATATAATTACTTAATTCATATCAGTATGTTGAAAGTTAACTATATGATAAGACTAAATTACTCACACTTAAAATTCCAACAACACGCTATGTATATACGAATCAAATTCATAAATTTCTACTATTCACTTTCAAAGTAGCCAATGTATTTAATTTTAAAATGTAAATATGTCATGTTTCAAAGTATCTAATATATATAAGAGGTGCGTAAGCTAAAATAAAAGCCCTTGTAAGTTGTAATTAATGCATGTAAACCGGTCCACTCACATTCTAGAGCATTTTTAATACTCTATTTTAATTTTATTTTATTTTAGATTTCAAAAAATATTACATAAAATATTTATAAAATTATATATTATAAAAATTTATTTAAGACTTAATGTAATATAAAAAATAATATAAAAATATTTTATTAGAGTTACTCTAAGACACTTTGTTCTCTCTCCCAAATTAAGCTGAATATGATTAACAATTTCGTGCACGTCTCAAACCTTTGTCTACGTGCAGTAGTTTAATTTCCATTATAAAAAATTTGGAAAAACTATTGAGCACGATGAAAATAAATAAATAAATTAAAGTAACTACATATAAATTTGGTGTTTAGATAAACTCTTAGTCACCGAATGACTTTGGATTTCTTCATTTAGGAAAAGATGAAAGCATGCAAACTCTAGGATTATTCTATTTTTGTAGTTGACAAGTTTGACGGCAAAATGGTCCTGATTAATCCTTATGATGAGCACGTAGTATATATTAATAGTGTGATAAAAAAATATAAAATATTTAATGTGGTTAGATACTTAGATTGCTTAGCGTTTTACCCTTCATGGATGAGTCAAGGTCCATTATTAGTTATTATTAGTCAGAAAATTTTTACTATTGTTTGTATTTTTACTATTCCCTTTCAAAACTTTTAATCTCGTTTAATTTCTTGAGGTAAATTAAATGAATTATCAAAAAGTTGTAAAAATCAAATATGATGATGAATTGATGATGGGATGTATTGTAAAAGGATGATAGTCTAACAATCTGATTCTTTTTCTTCTTAAATCTTAAATATAATAATGAGGTTATTTATAATAGAAAAATGTTAAGAATTTAATATTTTTTATTAATATTAGTTAATATTTTATTTTCATATTATTAGAATTTAAAATTTAGTTTTTAGTGTCTAAAATTAATTAAGTGTTAATTAAAAATGATAAATTTTATTATTCATATAGTAGTATTTTTTATAATTTCATACAAATAATTATTTATTATTATTGATTTTGTTGATATTGTTGGTATTGCAGTAGTAGAAAGTTTTGATATATATTATGTCATAATATCATTTTTTTAGAAATTCAAATTAATAAAAAATATATATAAATAATTATATCTTTGAAAAAATCAAATTATATAATATTATGAAAACATAATAAGCTATTTGTAAACTAAGCTAGTATACTTTTCTTTTAATCAGCAGTTAAAATTAATAAGTTACTCAATTTAGTGGAAGGTGCATTTTCACTCTATATATACAAGCAAGAATTACGATGCCAAATCCTTCAAAATAATCATAGGATCATAGTGATGGGGAGCTGTTAAACATATATAAAGCAGATGCAACTACTTCTAATACTCATAAATTTTAATTTATTTATATAAACAATTGTAAAAGAAATTCCTTTGACCATCTTTCCTTGTATCAGTAGTAGGGTAGCACAGCTTTAATCTTCACCTTTTTTTAAAGTATGTCACTTATAAAACTTACATATATATCCTTTTTCTCGCAAATTTTAAGGTTTATATTTAAGATTCCTCATTAATAAATACTATATATTGGTTTAGTAAACAGTGAATAAAAATGTAAGTAGCACCAATATTTTAAAATAATAACTAGAATAAATAGATAAAAATATACATAAAAAATTTAAAATAGATACAAATATATAAAAAATCATAAATATTAAAATACATTCAAAAGATTATTTTTAATAGATAAAAGTACTATGTTGTGAGTTTGTAAAGTCTGTGATGTATTTTTGTCTATAAAAAATAATTTTTATTGTGTACTTTGCAATAACTAGGTTAGTTGGGAATCTACAATGCTCCAGCATTTTATAAGTCTATCGTAATTCAATGCTTGTGTACCGTGTTTTTATTCAGTATTCTTTCCTTTTGGGAATATAGCATGCATGAACAATACCAAGCTATTGTGCTCCTTGTTATTATATATAGAAATTATAGTACATATGGAATCAAATAGTTTTTTTTTTTTAATTTATAAAAAATATTAGAGCGTCATTAGAATTTATTGTTTTTGGTTATTAGTTAGTTATTAATATTTAAAAGTATAGAATAAAGTATGTTGTTGAATTATTAATCTAAAAAAACTAGACTAAAAGAATTAAGTTGATAACTAAATGATGAATAAAAAATAAAAATAATAAATTTTGATGATTTTTTAATATTTTTATAATTATTTTTAATTTTAATTTTAATTATAAACATACAAATTAAAAATAGTTACTTTTATATAAAAATAAAATTAAAAAATTTTTATTATAAAAAATATTAAAATTGTATATAATTATTTAATAATAATTGAATTATAACTTGTTGATTATAATTTGTTTAAATTTAATTATTTTTAAAATATTAATAAAAATATGTATTTTAATTTTTAATTTTAAGTTTTTTATTATTATATTTTTTTTAATTTACGTAAGATTGACTTAACCAGTTCAACTATGAATTACTATCGATTTAATTAATAAACTAATGAACTAATAGTTGATTGGTTTAATTACCAATTCGACTATGACAATTATAGCCAGTGATTTGTGAAGCATGCAATTATTCTACTTATACTTCGAGCAAGAAAACTTGTTAAAATATGCGCTTGTTGAGTATAAAGATTGTGTTCATGGAATCCATTATTTTTTTGTATATAAAAAAACAAAAAAGTCAAAGGCACCCGTAGGAGAAAAAAATAAAAAAATACCGAATAATTAAATAAAAAAATAATACATAAATCAAAACACCAAACTTAATTTGACTTACCGTGCGAAAAAAGAAAAAGAAAAATCAAATAAAACCCTAATAGTTAAAATGAAATAAAACAAAGACAAAACGAAAACAGAAACCTAATAATGAAAAGAACTTAAGCAGAAACACCAACCCTAATGACAAAATAAATAAAAATCCTAATAAACCAACAGAACGAAACAAAAACTAAAATTAGGTTTTAATTTAGCAATTTAACCTAACGTATGATGTCAATTTTAATTAATTTCCAATAAATGGTGCCAAAAATTTGATGAGCAAAAATAAAAGTTCATAGATATCGACAAGTGCATCGAATCATTCAAATAATATTACGGTGAATAAATATTATTTTTATAAGAATTAAAGGATTGAGCATGTAATTATTGAATTAAATACTAGTGTTTTAAAAATGTTCATGTTCTCAGAAAAATTAAACCTTGTTAATTTAGTTCTAAAATTTGCAAACCTTTGTTCACGATAAATTTAAAGTAACCGATTTTTAATGTCTCGACTCATTGGTTTCTCTTTAATTGACCAACCACCAATGTCTTAGTCGATCGACAAATTAAAAAGGTTAAGTTAAAAAATTTGATTAAGTTTTTCAAGGAGAAAACATAATTTTTGAGAATAGTCCTAATCCGAATTATATGTCACGTATCCTAAATTAGGGCAATAAAAAAATCATGTATTTACGTCGCTAGTTGATTTAAAAGCTATGTGAAAGAGTTTTCAAGCACGATTTAAAAATCCGTTCTGTCAGATCAGCAAATAAATTCATGACGAGAATAGTACATCTATCGATGTTACTAATCTTTTGTTGATGAAAAACGAAATACTCAATCATAAATAGATTAACGGAAAATTTTAAAATAAAAGACAATCTAGATTAATAAACTATTGAAACACAAACAAAACTCCTAACACTTTAACAAAGAATTAGTGACTCATAAAAAAATAATTAAAAAAAAAAACAAAAGAAAGGGAGAAAAGGAGAGACATTGAGGGATCCAAAGATCCTCCCCTTACCGGCCTACTTTCTCTATGTGAGCTATCTCACTTATTCAAATCGTAGGTTTCTAATAATTCCAATTCAAATTCAAAACTAAATCTTATCTTAACTAGAAGTAATAGGATAATATTTAATCAATTCAAATTTTAAAATTTAAAATAGAATCAAATTCAAAAACTAATTAATTATAAAATATTTTCTAATCTTCAATTTAAAATTATATCATTAAAATGGGGCCTATAGAGATTAATCATTGGAAAATAGCTTTTGATCAGGATGTGGCACGCTAACTTTACTGCGTGGCATGTCTTCTTGAGCCTTGAGTTGAGGTGTGGCATGCCCTTCTATGCACATAGCATGCCTGGCTGAGAAACGAACTTGTGCGTTGACATAAGCGTGTGTGTATGCACACGATAACAAATTTTTTTTAGAGGATGTTGCACGTCCTACCGTCTCTAGATACCATGTGAAATTTTGTATAGGGTGCTATAATTAAAATTGAATTGAATTGATAATGGGTGAAATGAGAAGAAGATAAAAACATAAAAAATAAGAAAATATATATTATCTGAATATTTTTTATATTATTGAGTGATAAAAAAATGTCCTATGCTAACTAACTATTATTTATAGAAAGGTTTGTAAATTGAATTGAATAATTGATAATGGGTGAAATGAGAAAAGGATAAAAACAGAAAAAATAAGAAAATATATATTATTTGAATATTTTTTATATTATTGAGTGATAAAAAAATGTCCTATGCTAACTAACTGTTATTTGTAGAAAGGTTTGTAACATCTGTTTAACCAACTAAATAATTCAGAATAGGAAAAATATATGGAACAACTAATAATCAGCCAAGAATGAAATAAGATAATTAATTATAATTAGTTTTATTAATTTATAATTTAATTTATTTTTTAAATTATTATTGACCACGTTTAAAACATGAGGGAAGATACGCTAGTGATAGGAGAGAATCATGGAACAGATCCTTTGATTATTAATTAGTTGGTTCTATATAATTAATTATGTTTTATTAATGTGTAACATATGAAACATATAAATTATATCCAAAACCATCTAATTTACAAGGAAAAGAAACATCCGTGTACCTATCAGTAACAATATCCGGTTAAAGTTATCGGTGTCTCAACCAAGTTGGGTTGGTCTAGTGGTTAGCTCACTAGTCCGCTTAAGCAAGTGTCGGGAGTTCGAATCCTGCCTTGTGCATGCAGCAACATTTGCCAGCAACAAACCCTTAAATGGAGCTAATAGTTGAGCTAATCATTCTCTAGAGTATTACACCTCTTTTGATCTTCATTCTTTACAACTTCATCACTAATAAAATGTAGTAATGATTTTTCTTACATTACATTCAATTCCCTCATTAGTTAGAAACCAATTTTTTTCCCATTAGTTTATTATGATCAGTACACTACGCCAATTAATTAATTAAACTATTTATAGCATGTCATGATATTAATTAAAATAGAAAAAAAAATCCCTTACCACCACTCTTCAATTCCTACAAAATATATATATTATGGAAGTGGTCGGAAGATTAAATGAAACGTTGTCAAATTGTGAACCAAGGTTACAAATTAAAGTTGGCGTCATTTATAAAAGAAAAAAGGTATATAGAGCAACATTCGAACACTTGGCACAGAGTCACTTGTGCTTAATTATGATACAAAGGAATAACACAACAAAGAGTGTACCCTACAACTACAATTGATAGATGAGAAAAAGCAAAAAAGGATATACGTGCGTTCTAATATTATTTTCTTCTAAAATATTTTAAAGGAGAGAAAAGTAATGTTATTAGAGAATCCTAAGCGGTGGTTTTGATGATGGGTTGAATGCACGTTGACTCTATATATATCTTAGGTAATGCGTTTTTAAATGATGCCATTGCATAAGAAAGCAAATTAAAGATGCATGAAATACATTAAATAATTGTGGAATTACAGGAACCACTAACTCCCTAGCTACACTTGCTATTCAGATAGAGTAGTTCACAACTTCACATCACCTATACAGACAAATTAAATATTAAATAAATATTTTATACGAATTTGGGTAATATTCTCTCTTTCGATCGACAGCTAAGTTATTAATTAGGTTAAATTAGACTGACTTAATTATAACGTAATACAGATTATGTTTTATGGCGCGCATTAAAGTTTTATATTACTTCTAAAAAAATAGTTTTTTTTTCGACAAAAAAATATTTTAACTATCAATAATTTCGACTACAAAAACATAGATAGATAAATTGAAGTTGAAGAAAGATAGTATAAAAAACGTCAAAATCGAATTTAAAAGTAATTATTACTTTTTTTTAACATCAAGACTTATTGTTTATCTTTTAGGTTAAGTGAAGAATATGAATGCAAAATTTAAGAAACAAGTTGAAAAAACATGAAATTTAAAGACTAAAAAAATGTAGATGTCAAAATTTAGAAGACAAAATTTTTCATGATTAAGATAAGATTGTGACTGAAAAAAAAAAGAAGTAAAACAATGAACAACATGCTTCATGACAAGTACATCTCTATGGTCTATTAATATATAGTAGAAATTTAGAAGAGTTATAAAATTTCTTCAACAATACTAAATCATCGTAGAGATCATCACAGATAAGCCTCCACCAAAATTTTTAGTCTCCCCAATGCAAGAATATAGAGCACAAATGCATATCAATGTTGAAAATCCTTTTTATTTGCTTTTCTTTTATTTTCTTTTTCCATTTCTTTTTTTTTTAGTTATTTGCTTTGCGCATTTTATTTTCACTTCTGTTCTTTAAGTATTTTACTTTCTTTCGATTATAATTTTAAAGCTTCAGTTGTTTTATTGTAATTCTTTATTATTTACTACTATTTGAACATTTCATACACGAACCTAAGTAATTCTCGAATTGAATTCACTCTTTTTCATAAAAAAAAAATTCTGTTGAAATTACTAAATATTGAG
>NC_029780.3:119056391-119060369 GCF_000817695.3 Arachis duranensis | reverse complement strand
TGTTGTTCCTTATTATTAAAGTTACTTTGTACAGTTGTTTTTCCCAATGAAGTAACCTTTTAGAATTTAGTCAGGTCTATTCCTTAATAAAATGTGGCTAATTGCTTTCATGATTAGACTCGAGAGTTATCTGAGGTTAGAAGCTCAAATTGAAATTAGAGAAGAGAACATCGTGATTCCCATAAAAGAACTTAATGCTATACACACAGAGACCATCCATGAAATCAAACAAACACCAGAAATCAAAGTAGCAATTAGACATTATCTCCAAAAAAACAAATTTTCGCTACACTACTATATATATACTTCACACGAAAAATCTCGAGCTTTAAAAAATTTATTCTACATTCTAATAAAATATCAACTAATGCATATCGGTGAATCATAAACTGAGTCAGTTTAATTATTTTCATAGATGAAACAGGGTGCATATCCATCCACTCTAGAATAATGTGTTTCTATGTTTAAAAATAGCATAGTTTTTCAACAAGCAGTTCTGATAGTATAATCTTTCATTTTAATTTTTAATACACAACTCATATCATTATAAGAACAAAATAGAATTCTACAAAAAATAATAATAACAACAAAACAAAATTTCTAAAATTTTAGAATGCAACGAGAGATTTTTCAGGATCTTAGAATATACTAAGGATCCAAATCTCATGTGTTTCCTAGTTATATTAGGCAGTGAATGAGAACAATCAGAAATAAAAAACAAAGGTTTTAGATAAATTTATTTGCTTTTACTTAACATTCTTTTAGGTTCTTTTTTTAACCCAATTAAACATGTGGCATAATCTGAATCAATATTAATTAAATATATAGATAAAATCTAAATCAAAATTCTTAATTCTAAACAGCCACAATTAAACTAAATTAATCAAATATATAGATAAAATTTGAATGAAAATAACCTGAAAACATAATCTGAACCAAAAATATATTTATAAATATTAAGAAAAATAGGATTCGAATTTTATAAGTGATCAAGAATGAAAACGAAAAAGAGCAATATGAAAATACGAACCAATGACAAAAGAGAGGGCGCGATAATTAAGATTCGCGCACGGTGAAGGAGAGGAGAATAGTTGCCAACGGTGAGAGGAGGTCATCTGAGCAGCCACACAACTCAGAGACGACACAGACTCGCACGGTGGATACGAGAACAGGGGTGGGTTACGTACATCGAGGATGAGGGATTAGGACTTAGTGTTAGGTACCAGACAAATGACACAGCAAAATATAGAGATGAAAAATTAAAAATTTGTATAAAATATGGAAATAATTGAATAATTTTCTTTGAGAATTACAACTTCTCTCTATCACAAGGAGACTACAATAACACTCTCTCTTGACAAAATGAGAACACACTTCTCTCTATCAAATATAGGAGAAAACTACTCAAAGAAATCTTATGTTATTCTATCTGGATGACTTGATTGAAATGAATTAAAGAAAAACTCAATTTATAGGTGAGTCTCTTCAATATGAACCATCCATCAATTAGAGGTATATAATTCTTTTCTTTTTCAACCATTAAAATCCTAAGGTTATAAACTAGGATTGTTTATTACCTTTCATTTTATTTAGTTATTATTTATTTATTTATTTATTTTCTAAAATTAGCTTTACTAATTTTCACAATCTCCCACTTAAAGCTAATTTTGATAAATTTTCAAAATTCATGTTGCTTATGTATTCCATAGGCCGTATGAGGATCTACACCATTCAAACTTTTCTGTGTTGATTGGTTTTGTCATGGCATCTGCTAGGTTGTCTTTAGTGTGAATCTTCTGCATATCAACACTTCCTTCTTCTACTACTTCCCGAACAAAGTGATATTGTACTCCAATGTGTTTTGTTCTTGAATGAAAGGCAGGATTCCTTGCAATGTGCAAGGCACTCTGACTGTCACAATACACAGAAATCTTCTGTTGTTTGTGCCCGAGTTCTTCTATCAACCTTTGGATCCAAATAGCTTCCTTGCATGCTTGTGTAGCTGCCATATATTCAGCTTCTGTAGTAGATAAAGCCACAACAATCTGTAATTTAGATAGCCAGCTTACAGCTCCTCCTGCAAGTGTAAACACATAGCCTGTAGTAGATTTTCGTTTATCAAGATCACCTGCAAAGTCTGAATCGACATATCCATTGACAATGAATTCTGATCCTCCAAAACATAATGCAACATTCGAGGTCCCTTTGATGTATTGACAAACCCCATTTTTAGGGTTTATCTTGTATTGATTTTAGGGGATTTTATCACCTTTCACCCACATTTATTCAATAAAATAGCATGGTTTTGTATATTCTCCTTTAATTGTGCTTAAGAGTGAAAACATGCTTTTTAGGACTCAAAATAGCTAAATTTAATTCACCTTGATTCTATTAGATACCTTGGACCTACCACCAACATGTCATCCACATACAACAGCAGAATGATGAAATCATTATCACCAGACCTCTTGTAATAAGTACAATGATCTGAACTAAGTTTGTTGTATCCAAGGCTAATAATGAAAGAATCAAATCTCTTGTACCAACACCTTGGCGCCTGCTTTAGACCGTACAGAGATTTAGTTAACCTGCAAACCAAGTTTTCTTTTCCTTTTTCTTCAAAACCTTCTGGTTGGAGCATATATATATCTCTTCTTCAAGTTCTCCATGAAGAAAAGCAGTCTTTACGTCTAATTGCTCTAGATGTAAATCAAATGCAGCACATATAGCCAAAACTACTCTAATAGTAGTTAGTCTCACCACTGGAGAAAATATTTCATTGAAGTCAATACCTTCTTTCTGAGCATATCCCTTGACAACCAATCTTGCACGATATCGTTCCACCTGATCATTACTATCTCGTTTGATCTTGTAAACCCATTTGTTACCAATGGCTTTCCGACCTGCTGGAAGTTCAACAAGTTTCCAGGTATGGTTCCTATGTAATGCCTCAGTTTCTTCTTGCATTGTTGTCATCCACATAGAAGCATCTGGATTGCGCATAGCCTCCATAAAAGTTGTTGGTTCTCCATCTTCTGTCAAAAGACAATATGCATCATGGTTTGTCAAAACATAATTTGAGTGCCATGATGGTGTTCTTCTTTGTCGAGTGGATCGACGAACTTCTATGTCATTAGCCTCTGCTTCTTGTTCTTCGTGCTGTGGTTCTGCTTCAGAAAGATCACCTTCTCTGCATTTTTCATCTATTTGAACAGTGGTTATATCTTTAACAGTGCTGTCATTTTCTTGTTCCTTTTGCAATTCATCTTCTGCAAATATCACATCTCTACTGACAACTACCTTGCGAGCAGTGGGATCCCACAGGCGATACCCCTTAACTCCGTCAGTATAACCCAAGAATATACATTTTCTACACTTTGGGTCTAGCTTTGTTCTTTCTTGGGAATTGTACATCACGTACACAGGACAACCAAATATATGTAAAGAAGAATAATTAGGTGGCTTACCTTGCCACATCTCCATTGGTGTCTTCAACCCAATTGCAGTTGATGGTGACCGATTTATCACATAACAGGCAGTTTTAACAGCTTCTGCCCAAAAAGACTTAGCTAAACCTGTAGTTTGCAACATAGCTCGTGCTCTTTCTAGGAGAGTCCGATTCATTCGCTCTGCTACACCATTTTGCTGAGGCGTATATGCAACTGTGAATTGCCGTTGAATACCTGCTTGCTTGCAAAATGTTAGAAAATCGCCATCGACATATTCTCCTCCATTATCTATCCTTAAATACTTGATCTTCTTTCCAGATTCAAGTTCTAACTTTGCTTTAAACTCTTTGAACATCGCAAACACGTCTGACTTCTTCTTGATCGGGAACACCCATAGCCTCCTAGAGTAATCATCAATAAATGATACAAGATATTTTGCTCCTCCTAGGGACATCTCCGGCGATTCCCACACATCAGAATGAATCAACTCCAATATGTGCTTGCTCCGAGCAGTTGATCTACCAAACGT
>NC_029780.3:119051443-119053520 GCF_000817695.3 Arachis duranensis | reverse complement strand
ATTTTTTTATTTTGTCAATTAAAAAATCTAAATACATAATTATATTTTTATATGTATGTCAAGAGTATTAATATATAAATAGTATATTATATATATAATAAAAATGTTATTTGTACACTAAAATTAACCACTAAAATCAACCACCAATATATTTGTGTATAAATACATGTATGCGTAGTTTAATTTATTTTTAATATGTATTTATATTCTAACATATATTTTATACTTGTGGCTGGTTTTAGTGACTGATTTTTATATACATGTAGTATTACTCTACATATAGTTGTGTAATCTAATGGTCATTTTTTGGTCTCTTATTTAATAATCATTTCCACCTATGATGTTAAAAATACCATTTTGTTCTAATAACATATAATTACCTGGTTATTGTTGCAGCAACATAGAAAATTATAAAGGGTTAGGAATGAAGTCATGAAGAAAGAGAGGTTATAGCGATGGTGACTCCATTTGCAAAAACCATTGCCTTTTATGGGAAAGAAGACACTAATTTCAGCCACTATCTCTACCAATGAATGGATACTTGACACCTATAAAGTCATCGCCGTCCCCGGGGAACTATGCTTTATAAATAAATACCCTATAAAGAGAGGCCATTACAACATCTACATATTTTTATTATTTTTATTTTATTTAATATTCCCGTGGTATATAAATAAATATAAATTTGGTTATTCTCTTTCTTGTATAAATCAACATCCAAAAAAAATAAATAAATAAATATAGACATATTTGACTCGTTTGGTTTGACCAATAGGATTTAATTTGAGAGGAGATGATATTACATTTATCAGTTGTTCTTTATTTTCTTTTTAATTTTTATTTTGAATTTTAAACCTAAAATATTTAGTTAGAGTCAAAGGATTATGTCCACTTTAATTAATATACAAATTCATCTTTATATTGACTTTTGAATTTTAAGGACACTTGTAAAAAAATAGTTGTCTTATTATTTGTTTTTCTATATTGGAGATCTTCTACAGCGAAAATACTGTTATATATTATTATATTCTTTTTGTTTATTTTATTTTCAATAAGTACAATAGAAGATTTTTCCTTTTTGATGAAAGCTAAGGAGATTCTTGGCATGGTGAAAACAATTGAAAGAAAATACAAAGTAGAGAGAAATTAAATTGAAAAAGTAGACAGATAAATCTTGTTTGGTTAAAAGCAAAAATATAAGGATTGAGATGGAACTCCTTTTTTTAATGGGATATGGATAAATATATTGCTTTTTGGCCTATCTAAAATTGTGCTTAACAAACTTACGTACAGAAAATTGATGGTCATCTAAGAATTTTAATTAAGCTGACGAGCTTTTTAATCAATAAATTGCGTATATGATTGTTTTCTCTTTTCATTTTCTATTGCATGTCACATACAATATTAACACAAAAATGAAAACATCTCAGATGTATGTAGAGGAAATCATTTCTTGACTACTATATGAATTTTGGTGAATTTTATAATATTTTTTATTGTGGTGTTTAAATTGTTTAATTTATTTTTATAAATAAAAAATAAAACATAAATAAAAAATAAAATATTTTTATAAATAAAAAATCAAACATAAATAAAAAATAAAATATTTAAAAATTATTAAATATTATTTATATATTTTTTTAACAAATTAAATACAATGTTATAGATATTATAATATTAACCCTTTTTATTATGGTAATGTTAATATACTCTGAACAAAATAAAAGGTATAATATTTTTTAAAAATTAATCTATTATTAAAAATAAGAGAAAAAAATATTAAACATCTTAAACTATAAATTTTAAATTCTAAAATTAATTTATTGATATAAAATATAATACTTTATCATGCATGGACACTCTAACATAGACATTAGATACGACATGAATTTTAAATCTTACGAAATTATATAATTATAAAGTCTAAAAGACTAACTATCAAGATGTAGTTAATTTAGAGCCAATTAGTTAAAAAATAATTTTTATTTTTAACTTTTAAATTTAAAAAATTAAGATAGTGGAAGTCGGTTTTTTACTTTTTTTTTTGTAATGAATTTATTTTTTAACTAGTCAGTTC
>NC_029780.3:119042509-119050454 GCF_000817695.3 Arachis duranensis | reverse complement strand
AACAAAGTTATACCAAGTTTGGATAATAATAATAATAATAATAATAACAATGATGCCATTCATGATGAACACCATCAACCAACAACAACAGCAGCAGCAGCAACAGCAACAAGATTTTCTATTCTTCAACAATCTTTGCGTCCTATTACTCTAAAAGTACTCATCAATTAATCTCCCTCTCTCATTTTCTCACATTTATATTATATATACATCTGTAACACTTGGACTAGTTTATTTTATTTACTCACATAATAATAACATCTCATACTACTAAAAAGTTTATGAAACCAACTTTTGAAAAAGAAAAGAATCGTTTCTATATAAAATTAATCAAAACTACGACTACGATCATCATTATTAATCAATGATAGAAGAAATTGTGTTCATCACGCTACTAAGATTTTTGTGTTCTTGTGTGTGCAACATAGTTTGAGGACGTATCATACAGCATAAGCTTCCCAAGGAAAAAGAAGAATGGCTGCTTCATGCATCAAGAGCCAAAGCACAGAAGGAAAATACTCAGCGGCGTCACCGGCGTCGCTCGTCCCGGGGAGCTAACGGCAATGCTGGGGCCGTCCGGGAGCGGCAAGACAACTCTCTTGACCGCGCTCGCCGGTCGCCTCGTCGGAAAGGTTTCCGGCTCCATAACTTACAACGGCCGCCACGACACCGCCGCCGTGAAGCGCAAGATAGGCTTCGTCTCCCAAGACGACGTACTCTACCCTCACCTGACCGTCCAAGAAACCCTAAATTACGCCGCCATGCTGAGGCTCCCGAAGACGCTCACCAAGGAAGAGAAGCTTCAGCATGCAGACGCGATTATCGCGGAACTCGGCCTCACGCGGTGCCGGAACAGTCCCGTCGGCGGCGGAGTGTCGATTATCCGGGGAATCTCCGGAGGAGAGAGGAAAAGAGTGAGTATAGGTCTTGAGATGCTGATAAACCCTAGTTTGTTGTTTCTCGACGAGCCTACGTCCGGGCTGGACTCCACGACGGCTCAGCTGATCGTGTCGGTGGTGCGAGGGCTCGCCCGCGGCGGCCGGACGGTGGTGACGACGATTCACCAGCCGTCGAGCCGGCTTTACAGGATGTTTGATAAGGTGGTGGTGCTTAGTGACGGGCACCCGATTTATTCCGGTCAATCGGGTCGGGTCATGGAGTATCTTGAATCCATCGGGTATGCGCCAGCTTTCAACTTCGTCAACCCTGCTGATTTCCTTCTTGACCTTGCAAATGGTGAGTATAGTGATGATTTGATTTTGACCTTAGTTAGCTTGATTATTGGGTCTATATTCATTAATTATTCAATTAATTCAAGTATCGCGATGATGATGATTACGACCATGTGATATATATATAACATCTTGGATTTTTTTGTGGGATTTTGTGGTGAGATGCCAGTTTCTCAAATTAGATTTGACCTGTTTCGACTTATACATGCACTCTCATGCATTATATTAATTAAGGATTTATTTTATAAAAAATATTAGAAAATCATTAAAATTTATTATTTTTAACTATCAATTAACTATCAATATTTAAAAGTATGGAATAAAATATATCATTAAATTACTAAATTAAAAAAACTACAATAAAAAAAATTAAATTGATAATTATGTAATAACAGAAAATATAAATTTTGATGGTTGTTAGTATTTCTCTTATTTTATTTGCTTAGATATGGTTTCTATATAAAAGTAATAAGTATATGGATCTGGCGATTTTAAGTTAGATAATATTGAAAGAGATAGTGATTGACACTTGTGACTTGTGGTCATTAACTATCAGGTGAAGGTTCATTTTCAAAGATTTTAAATAATGGTGGTGAGATAGGATTTAAGGTCTTCTCTGAAGCTAGCTAGCGAAACTTGTTTGAAACATAGATAGCAATAGCTAATAACGAATAATGGGTCATTAGGAGCAGTAATTTGATTAGACATAATACCGAAATGGGGTCAATTTTTCACGACATGTGAGCTTTTTCTTCTGTTGGTAGATAGAGATCAACACAAGAAAAACTTTATGTTGTAAAAGGAGTTTGAAATGGTCCGAATCTCATGATGGCTAGATAAAGTTTTGTGAAAGATAGATAGATATCTGTGTGTATGTGTGTCCATGTTTGTTTAAAAAAGAAATTACTTAGCCTATTAGCTGCTTTGTATTTATTAATTACATTTGATTTTCCCAGAGATTAGCTTGTCTCCAAATCCAACCATAAGTTCTTTGGCATAAGAAAATTATATAGAAGAATGTCTTTCTCTTTTTCTTTTTTTCCTCTTCAATCAAATTAAAGGTGCATATTTTTATTCTTTCTATTTTTTATTCAGTGACATTACTTTTTGCTCTCTTCTTTTGTGCTGTGCTAGGGGTACTTATTCTTATTTTGAAAGCAGAATCTTTTTTATTGGGAGAGGAATTTTCCTTCTCAAAAACATAGCCATCAAGCCACATGAACAATTAAGTCCCTACCCAGTGTGGCACTACTAGCCATTATAGGACTACTAAAAAAAGTTCATTTGATTTTTAAATTATGATGAGAAATTGAATTCAATTTCTTAGAATTAAATGCAGAGCATATTTGAAGCACAAATTCTATGATGGTGGAAACATCTTGAAGCATTGTACTATTAATTTCTATTACTTTTGATCATATGCCACAAAAGTCAATAGTGTCCATCCATTAATCTTTTACACTCTGCTTGCAGGCATAGTTGCTGATGTCAAACATGAGGATAATGCTGAACATCACGAGGATCAAGCATCAATCAAACAGTCCCTAATTTCATCCTACAAGAAGAACTTGTATCCTGCTCTTAAAGAAGAGATTCAACGAAATAATATTGACTCAGTAATATCATCAGGAACACCAAGAAGTAAGTCAAAATTTCATGCTCTCTTTGAATTCTTTTTCCTTTATTACTCGCTTCGTCCAATAATAAGTGTTAGATGACAAATATGTACAGTTTTGTCGGTCCAGCACTTATTATTCGACGGGGTTATACTAATGTATAAACACCATGGTTAAATTATATCATCAATCATTCTTGGGTAGGTTCTGATAATCAATGGAACACAACATGGTGGGAGCAATTGAAGGTGTTACTTAAGAGGGGTTTACAAGAGAGAAGGCATGAATCCTTTTCTGGCCTTCGAATCTTCCAAGTTTTGTCTGTGTCCATTCTCTCAGGGCTTCTTTGGTGGCACTGTGATCACTCACACATACAAGATCAGGTATTATATAAAACCATGTTCTGTTTTTTCTCCTTTTTATGTGACAACTCAAAGTTGAGAGTAATGAAATTGCAGATTCATGCAGTTACATTTTTTTCCTCTCAGATGTTAAAAGTTTTTTAAACTAATAAACTGATTGCAAGAATTACCAACTAAAATGTTATTTGATGCAGACAAATTTTAAGACTTGTAAAAATTAAATTTTCTTAGTACTTATAACAAGGTTGCATTCTTTGACAGGTTGGACTCCTTTTCTTCTTCTCAATTTTCTGGGGATTCTTCCCTCTCTTCAATGCTATCTTTGCATTTCCTCTGGAGAGGCCAATGCTTGTGAAAGAAAGATCATCAGGAATGTACCATCTGTCCTCATACTACGTGGCACGAATGCTCGGAGACTTGCCAATGGAGCTTGTCCTCCCTACAATCTTTGTAAGCATCAGCTACTGGATGGGAGGACTAAAGCCTTCAGTAGTGACATTTGTGCTGACCCTCTTGATCATGCTTTTCAATGTCCTTGTATCCCAAGGAATAGGCCTAGCACTCGGCGCAATCCTCATGGATGTGAAGCAAGCCACGACTCTAGCCTCAGTGACCATGCTGGTGTTTCTCTTGGCCGGCGGCTACTACATTCAACATATGCCCCCCTTCATAGAATGGTTGAAGTATGTCTCCTTCAGTCACTACTGCTATAAGCTCCTTGTAGGAGTTCAGTATCCAGAAAATGATGTGTATGATTGTGGACATGGCTTGCT
This sequence comes from Arachis duranensis, assembly GCF_000817695.3. Lineage (NCBI taxonomy): Eukaryota > Viridiplantae > Streptophyta > Magnoliopsida > Fabales > Fabaceae > Arachis > Arachis duranensis. Next base: position 119,046,471 of record NC_029780.3, on the reverse strand, counting down.
TTGTAGAGTAAGAGACTTTCCTGCTATAAAGTGTTTGGGGATTGAAAATTTGTGGGAAGATGTTGCAACATTGACTCTGATGTTAATTGGATACAGAGTTGTCGCATATTTAGCTTTGAGGATGGGGCAGCCTCACTGACTAACAATAAGGACTTTGAATTGTTATGAACAGATTTAGAGTTTGGTTTTTGTTTGAATTTCCCACCTTATGTAAAACTGGTGGGAATTCATTCAAATTGTAAGCAGAATATTTTAATGCCTTTTTGTGATTATTAATTATTTGACATGAAATGAAGCAATCAGAATTGGTAGAGAAACTTGTGTCCAAAGTTTTTTTTCATCATCTAGTAAGAGGACAATGGTCTATTTTGCTGGCACAAAAAAGGTGGTTTTGGATCTTCCTATGCATGTGATTATTGTTGGATTTTGGAAACTTAGTTTTATCAAGTAAATGCATATAATTCTGTCAGCATTTGTGTTTTGTCTTGTCTATTTGTCAAACCAGGACAAGATTGAAAAAAAAATAAAATAAAATAAATTTCCCATTCTTTTTGTTATTTCTGCACTAAAATGGATTCATTCAAAGATGTTATGTTTGGCATGAAGATATCTGTTATATTAGTTGTAATTTGTAAATATCTGTATTATTATATTCCTATGCTGTTCTCACTGAATTTAATACAGAGCATTCTCCTTGTCAAGAATATATATGGGACCAGTTTGATGAAATCTAGCATACACGCTGAAGTAATTTTCTACATGGAAAAAATTGTAATTACAGTATAGTATTACTTCAGTGTTTATGTAAAACGAGCTGTTACATCAATTTAAAATCTGGATACTCAAGAATTTTGTTGTTTTTAAACATTATTTTAAATGGTTGTTCTGGAGACTTAAACATGGTCCCTTCAAGTTATAGTTCTTACCATTTCTTTAACTACTAAACTATAAATCTTTTTGCTTTTAAAGTGTCATATAAAAACAATAAAAAGCTAGCCAACAAATTGGGGGGCTAATACATTTTAAGAGGTTTATAATTCATAAAATTTTAGCCCATGCTAATCACTAGTCAACTGAAGGTCATCTCACCTACCAAACAGAAAAAAGGGTTTTACATTAAACAATTAAAGTTAAATGCACATCAATTATATTTTTCTTTAGGTTCTTGGATAATGACATGCATATATGCATGATGAGATATCTCTGTCCTTGCCTTTACCAAAAGATTGTTTTAGTTGTTACCAACCAAAGAAAAAGAAAGGCCTAATTAATGAAACAAGAAGAAGGGATTGAGATTAATGCATGTGCATGTCTAAGCAGTTCAATCCCTACCACATGGTAGAATATGAATAATGATCCAATTTGCAATAATAATAACAATAATAATAATAATAATAATAATAATAATAATAATAGTAATATAATATCTTCGAAATATGCCTTTTGTGAAGCTAGCTAAGCATCAGATGCTGCGTACATACAACAATAATGAACTTATCCGTAATATGACGCTTCAATTTTATTCTCTACTACAGTAGTAACAAATTGGTGTAAAAATATGCTCTAATTAATCTCATCACCTATAAATGGATGTACCTAGTATAGTAGAAAATACATAGCAGTGATCCAACTAAGGTGAGAAATTCTTTTCTTATAGTGTGAAAATGGCACAAGCACAACCATCATCAATCAAAATCGAGAAACCATCATCAGGGCCTGTCAAGAAAGTAGAGCATGTAGCCAAAGCCAGTGCCACCGCTCCCAAAGCTCCGGTCTCCATTAAGCCACCTCCAAAGAAAGTTAATGAAAAGTCTCAAAATAAGAAGAATAATTCTAAGGTACACATAGATAATAGTAATACAAATAACATTCTTCTGATCTCTTTGTTGGAATATATTAAAATTTATTAGAATTATTTATCATAAGAGATTACGTTTTTATTATTTTGATTTTTTTGGTACCTATAAATATTTGTGTATATTATATTATTGTACACAACTTCAATACACACAATTTTTTTCTACTTCTCTTTCTTATCTTTCAAATTGTGCCAACAGAGATAAAATAATATATAATTTTTTGATGGTGTATTTCAGGGGCAACAAGCAGGAAATAAAGGAGGACAAAATAAGTGATAATGAATGAGAGAAATGTATATGATGAGTTTATATAAAGAATATAATAGTAGCAAGCTACTTGGTTGTTATTATGTGAAGAGTCCATTAATAAGGTCATAGGGATACTATGATATATGGTGCTCTTCCATGAAGTTTATCTGTATGTAGTTCTATGTATACTATGACACCAACTTCAGTTTGCTTTATATCCATGTATGTTTATGTTCCTGCAGGCGTGGCCTAATAAATAAAAGATACTTATTTTATATATGTTGACTAGAGATGTGAATCTGAATATTGTTACCTTACATATCTTTCATATGAACCTATAATTCAATTATATTTCGAGAAGAAGAGTTGCCTCCTTTATGCGTAATAACGAAATGGATAAGGTATGTTAGAAGGGCACCACTTTTTTTTTTAATTATTTATTTAGCCACAGTTAAAAAATATACTTTAAAAACATAAATTAATAATAAAAATATAAATTATGAATAAATTAAAGATCTAAGAGAAGAAATAATTATATTCTCTCATTTGAAATATGCTAAAATGACACTTCCTTCCTTCTATTTATAAAAAATATATTTTTTTCTTTTATAACTTTTAAAAAATCTCTTTTTTAACCCATTTTATTTTTTTTGTGTTAACAAATGTTAACTTTATCTATTTTTTTTTAAAAATTATTTTAAAATTTTTTTATTTAATGCTAAAATAATATATATTGATATAAAAAAATTAATAGTAAAATATAAAAATAATTTTAACAAAAATTTTGGTAAAATCACAATTTAATTAATAAAAAATTATTGAAGGGTATCTTAAAAAAATAAATTAATTATTAAATTTTTTAAAAATATTTTGATAAAAATACAATTTAATTAATAAAAAAATAATTCATTAAAGGATATTTTGGTAAACAAAATTTAATAACAAAAAAAATAAAATTTGTGTTAAAGGGCATATTTGTAAAAAATAATTTATTTTTTCTTGAAAAATAGATAAAGTTAATATTAGTTAACACAAAACATTTAAAATAGATTAAAGAAGATATTTTTTTAAAAGTTTTAATGTACATTTTACAAATAGAGAAAAAGAGAATGTTATTTTAACATCTCTCGGGAGAGGGGAGTAAAATTTTCTCTTAAATTAATGAACTAATATTAATTCAAACAACGCTAAATTTCTTAAATCAATATAACATAAATTTTTCAAAATTTGAATTTTACAATACATTTTGTTCAAAGAATTTAAAAATAAAAAAAATTATTAGACTAAAAAGATAATTAGCAATAAGAATTGGTAGATTAAAATTAAATATAAATTTTTAAACATAGAAAAATAATTATTAAAAGAATACTAAAAATTATAAATAAAAATTCAACTCGTACAAAATTATTAAATTCATAAAATGAAAAAAAAAGTATCAAAATGATAATATAATGAAATGGAAGCAAAAAATAATATTATAAAATTTATAAAAAATAATAAAAATAAAATAATTCTTTAATAATTTTTTATTAAAATTTAAGTTTTAAACAAATAAAAAAATTAGTATCAGAATCAAATTATCAATTTCAAAAATATAATACACTTTTTAATAAAGATAATACTTTTAATTTATGTCGCGTGTCAAAAATGTAATACTACATGACAATTTATTCAACAAACGAGATCAAATATCTTTATTTAAAGATATTTTCTGAGTTTCCGTCATGCTACAATTGTCCTATCTAATACATATATATACGTAAACACTAGTAAATAAAATTTTTTTTTCATAAAATAAAAAAATTATTTTCAAAAAAATTATTCAAACTTTAATTCTCTAAATTTTTTTTGGGT
>NC_029780.3:119018179-119042478 GCF_000817695.3 Arachis duranensis | reverse complement strand
CTCGGTGAATTTAAAGGAAATTTGTCTAAATATAAAAACCCTAATCCCTTTTCATTTTCACTTTTCACTTTTCACCTTTCACTTTTTTATCCTTCCACATTCTCATAATCTCTTCTCTTGTTAGACTCTTCATTTTCTGTGTTTTCGAGAATTTTAAATAATTCTCTATTTTTCTATTTTTTTTCAATTTAATTTATTGTCGTATTATTTTATGATTTTAACATGATTATTTAATTAGATTAAGTTTTAAATTTTAGTTAATTTGATAATTATTTAGTTTGATAATCAAATGATATGGTTAGTTTAGAGTACCATGTGTTCGTTTAGATATTTTAGTTAGTTTATGTTGGTTAATGAAAAAATTGATTTTGATTATTATTTTATTTGAACTTAGTTTTGGAGTAAAATTATAGTTTACGATCTAAGCATTTAGATTTTTTATATTTATTGTCGATGGTATGGAGTTAAATTACATTTTATAGTTTAGGTAGTTCGATTAAGTTTATATATGCTTGATAAAAAGCGAGCTAATTTAAAATTATTGTATTTTAATTTATTCTATCTTATTATAGTTTTATAGTGCAAAATATGTTAGGGTACGAAGATACCTTTTATAGACAAGATTCGATCAACCACATTTCTAGCAGACTAGGCCGAGTAGTATAATTTATAACTTATCTGTTTCAAATGTTTGAAATTTGTCTTATTACTTGTGGACTCCGTTTTGTTTGACTGATTGATTTTTTTGTAGGTGCCTTAAGTCTTACGTACAAAAAAAACTTACTATAGCAGCCACCCGAGTAGATTAGGTCACACCTTGGACGAGCAAGATTTGAGTATGTGGCATATATGCTGGAATGGGATTATGACTGAGCATTGGTTTCTGCTTTGATCGAGAGATGGTGGTCTGAGTCACATAAATTTTACTTGCCATGTGGGGAGATGACTTTCACCTTGCATGATGTGGCGTATTAGTTGGGTCTAAACATTGATGGAGATCTAGTCAGCAGCTACAATGGTGGGTAGGAGCAGTTCTATAATGGACGATCTATTAAGGACCTCTGTTAGGAGCTGTTAGGTGTTATTCCAGGCCCATGATAGACAGTCACAAAACAAGTGGACCGTTATTCTGACTTAGTTTTAGAATAGTATTTGCGAGGAGTTGGAGGAGCACACGACAAAAGAGCGCCTATTACGTTATACTAGAGGATACATCATGCAGATCATTGGGGCATTCTGTTTCCGAATGCCTTTAACTCTCAGATGCATATGAGGTGGCTGCCTCTATTAGCTACCTTGATCGATGTAAGACACTATCATGGGGTCAGCTGTGTTGGCGTGGCTTTACCGGTCGGTCTAGATTCTGATATGTAAACACTGAACACGGTCTCCATGTGATACATGGAATGGACGAATTGCTCCCAATCAAGTCGTGCATGCGACCATGCTGTTAGCACATGATGGCATGAAATATGAAGATCTTGAAAGTATCCATATTCACGCCTACCCTCATCAAGAAGTACTTGGTAATTCTGCTATTTGAACCCGGGCACGGTCACTAACTCTTCAACCATGAAATTGGACCTGGACCGATCAAACTAATAAACATTCATTGTATTCACATGCTTTGAGTTGAACTTGATTACATTCATCAACATCTGTGAGAATTTAACACCCACTTTAAGTTATGCTTGAGCCTCAGAATCCTTCTTCGCAAAAAGTTCACCCAAATTGAAATAGGTCGACTTGACAAGAGCGGTGATGGAAAAATTTCGAGTAGCCTTCATCACGGTGTTGATGCACTCAGAGATGTCTGTTGTCATGTGCTGAAAACGATAGCCCTCATCTACATACTGCGCCTACTGTGAACATGGTATTTCTTCAAACCAGCTTGTGATTGCGACATTCTCGCCTCTCAGATGATCAAAATAATGAGCAAACTCCCTATGTGACTTTGAATATGTTGTGTTAACAAGCATCTTCTTCAAGTTCTTTTTTCTTGAAGTGTGTCATGAAGTTGGCAACAATATGTCTTGCATAAAATGCCTGGAAGGCATGCGGTGGTTTCCATCCACTTCCATCGGTGTTCAACGCCACATCAATCGACTTGTGCCTGTTTGAAATCACCACCAGGCATGGATGGGATGTCACATGCAGTCTCAAATGAGAAAGAAAAAATGATCAAGGCTCATTTGTCTCACCTTCGACTACAATAAACGCAATAGGCAATATATTTGAATTGCCATCTTGAACAATAGTCATGAGTAAGGTGCTTCCTTATTTATCATACAAGTGGGTGCCATCAATGGAAATAAGTAGTTTCCAATGCTTGAAAGTCTAAACACAAGGAGGAAACATCTAGAACATTCGATGAAATATGACATTGTCGACTGATGCAAGCCAAGGCTGTGTTACAAGTTGCACCCAAGTACCTAATAAAAAAATCATAAGTTTTTATGACATATAAGTGGTTACTTAATTAAGCACTTATAAGTAAAGGTGTTGTAATGAAACTTACCAGATAAGCACATCTGCATTGCGAATAACCAATAAGAAATATTGTTGTATAATTCCTCCTAATTTCCATATATCCTAGTAATGACACTCTGCTTTACAAGTCAAATCTTTCTGTACGACACCTTGTAACAAAAGTGACTCTACACACCTCCTTGCAAAACCCTTATGCTAATGGTTGGATTTGTTTTGACCATTGTGAATATATGTTAACCATCACCTTTAAATCCAACCTTCTATGGTCTTGATCCATTGATGTTTGCATGCAAGTATGAGGACCACTGTATCTCCTCACCTCCTATTTTTCTTTCTTTTGGCAATAAGCTATGCGTATGTTCCATTGACAACCAATCCCAAACTAGAAACACTTTATATCATACTTCAACTGGTCGCTCTTTTGTATCTTATACGCCACACCCCTCCTAATGTTATATGTCTTAACTGTCATAATAACTTTCTCCTTATTTTTATATTGTTGTCCAATCTCAAACTCATTGGTGGGATCACCCTCAGGGCCTCCTTGACTAAATAGACAATCGAAGTCATTCCCTCGAAATTCAATGAGAAAAAGTGATCCGACTGATCATATGGTCAGAAAATAGTAGGCTGTGTCAGTGCAATTTGTGTGTCATTGTTGTAGTTCATATTTTCCTTCTTCTCTTTCAAAATTTTAGTTGGTTTAGCTTCAGCATTTTCACCGCCATCAGGGTTAACTTGATAGGGATCTATTGTTGGGTCTCTAATAGCAAAACGCTCATGACTTTTAACATCAACTTGCATCATACCATCATTAGAATCTTCGACATTTGACCCTTCTTAACTACCTTCAGGTGGCATATTTAGGTCAATCATCGTCCTTTTAATATTTCTCCTGACCGCCCCACTTAAAGGGGTACCATCAACAGAATCTGCAGAAGTTCTTCCACCCAAGACAACTAGAAAAATAAATAATTCAAATAGATGGATATTTGTCCAACAGTTGTGCCAGACCCTAATAAAACATATGTCCTTATCATCATGTAACTGATACCTAATTCACAAAAATATAAAATCTTATTAAAACCCTCATCAAATAAAAAATAACAAAATAATGATAACAATTGTAATCTATATAATATACCTTTTGTAAAATAAAGTGTTATCTACTTCGGACGGACACTACAAGAAAAACGTTGAGTACCGTCAGATTTAACATCACAGAGTAGTGACAGATTTACCGTCGATAATAACGTTGAATTCGTAGGTTAAGTAACTACTAGCGGACTTTAGTTTCCGATGGTAACCCAATTAGTTCAATGCTGTTTTTTAGTGATCCGCGACGGTTTACCATTAGATTTTTCTGACAGTAACAGGGTGTAAATTCAAATCACAAATCATCTTCCTCCTCATTTCATATTCACCCACTCTCTCACTTTTTCCACTCTGTCACTCATCACCGTCTTCCACCACCACTGCCGAGACCACCACCGTCATAGTTTCCTCTCCGTTTCCGTTAACCCACCGTCGACACCTCCCTTTTTCTCCTTCTTCCCCTCTTCTCCTTTCTCCTTGCGCCGTTAAACTACCGTTGCTCCCACCATCATCGTGCCACCGTTGCCCACCAGCCTTCGACAATTTCTCTAACCTTCGGTGATCACCCTTCCGCTTTCTCTAATTCCAACAATGTCATAATATCGCTATATCTTCACTTTTTCTCAGTTTTCTCCTAGTTCTGCATTTTAATTTTTTTTTAACTCTTTTTCTTTTTTTTCAAATTATGTTTTGATCAAAGACTTGTCGTCAGTGAAATTTACTGAGCATCCGATGCTAAAAGCTAAGATTTTGCCAGAGATTTTCCATGTCATCACTTATTCTATTCACATCAACTCTCAACCACTAAATTCATCACAATCATCAGCTGTGTTTAACAGCTTGGGATTCGAGTTCTCCTCTCCTCTCAATGCGATATATAAACCTAGCATACGATCGAATTAGTAGACTTTTCCACTGTAAATTAATGCTCTATAGTACTTATTAATATATGTTCAGCGAACCGTTTCATTGCTTGCTTAAAGGAAAACAACAAATATAAACAAAGAATATATTTTGAGTTAATATTCATATTCCTCTAGAAAATATTTTTACATTTTAATTTAATTTTTAAAATTTTAATTTTTATAGTTTAGTGTCTAATTTAATATTTGTGATTCACGTTACTCTTTAATCTTTTTTAAGATTCTTTTAAAACCTTTAAATGAAATTAGAATCAAAATTTAAAAGATTTTACAAAAAAAATTAAGTTAAAAAATTTCAATTATCATATTAAATAACTATTAATTAGTATAATACCCGTCAATTCATCACAACATTCTATTAATGTTTTTTATGAAAACAAGATTAAGGACCAATATGAATTACGGATGTTAAATTAAACATCAAATAGAATAAATTAAAATTTTAAAATCAAATTAAAATATAAATATAATTTTAGAGACCAATATAAATATATATTAACTTATTTTTTATTAATTAATTTGCTTAAGATGTATTTTGATTTATAATTTGAGTAATAATATGGTAGAGTATCCTAGAAGGTCGACAAATCCTTTGGCACCCAACTTTTTGGGCAGGCCAAGAAAAAAGCAAGATATATAGTAGTGAATCTTCAAGGTGCATTATATCATCCATCTTCAAAGTCAGCCCCAAAGAATCAAAGAAAAAACGATATCTCTTCTTTGGAGAATCTTTTAATTTGGAAACTAGCTAGCTACTAATGATGACGACTATATAGTAGTATATGTTTGAGTTATTATGTGCAGGTAGGCATTTTATAGTTATACTATTAATAACTAAATGAAGTCTTTTGATGCTTGGTTGTGAATGCATAACAAATTATTGGAAGGGTAGCAAACCAGCTCAAAGCACTAGCCATTAGCTAGCAAATAATAGCTACATGCATGTGTGTGCGTGTGTTCATATATGCTGAAGGTAAGTTCGGTGTGTGCAACTAAAAGAAGGCACACAATAGTATTGGAGCTTTACTAAATACTAATGGTGCTTGTACTTTGAACTTTATTTTCTTGTTGTGTACAGCTAAGAAGGAATCATTTTTAGTCTCCCAGACAAATTCAGCTTGCTTTAGTCTTAGAAAAGTGATAGATAGACTTAAATAGTTTGATATGTTTTTTATGACGCTTTTTATTTTTATTATGGATGAGAGGTTGATGTATTGCAGTGTTATGGAGAGCACATGTTTACCTGCATGTGGTGTCAGGGGAGCATAACTTGAACCGAGAGAGTTAGATACAGAAACACGGAGAGTCCGTTTTTTTTATACCAAGTCACATATTCAAAAAAATATTTTTTATACTAATTCAGAGGATCCGTTTTCTTTGTATATAAAAAAAACCTAATCGAAGGGTCTATTTTCACTCTCTCATAACTCGGACCATCCGATTTGATAACCCAATTTTTTTAACAGAATTCAGATGATCTAATTTCTTGCACTATGTTTCAGCCAAAAATTGTTCCACATCCATGTATAACACCTCATCCTCCATATCAATGCATAATATACACTAGCATGACATATCTAAATTAATGAGCCTTTTTTATGGATAAAATTTTTTCAAATGTGAGATGTTATAAAAGGAAAAATGTAATGATTTATTTATCTCAAAATTACAACAGTGCACTTTATTTATAATCAACGGATTGAGATTGGTTTATTATTTATTATTTTATTTTGTAGGTCATAAATCAATAATTTTTTTATATTTTTTATTTTTAATAAATAAATAAATCGAGACGGATCAAATTTAAGATATTTGAATTTTTTAATAAAATGGGTTATGATAATTTAGAATAATTTTAGAATTAATGATATAAGAAGTTGTAAAGTTAATTTAAAAAAGAGATCGTATAATTGCGGATGTAATAATCAAGAGTATAGAAGAATAATTGTGTGATTTTTGATTTACATAAAATTTAAGATTAATTTTTGGTGTACTTAAATAAAAAGAGAGAATTATAAAAGAAAATTAATTGTGTCAATTAAATTTAAAAAAAATTATTTATACTCTCTTATAAGTGAGTGTCTAATTAAGTATATAATTTATTATTATTTATAATTTTTTAGATACATGACATTTCTGTATATAATTAATAAAAAATAGTAAATTTAGACAGTTTTTGGCTAATTTTTTTAGAGGTAAATATCAAATTAGTACCTGAACAATTCTGACGCTAACAAATGGTATTTGATCTATGTTATTGACAAAATGATCCTGAAAAAATTTTAAAATTTGACAAAAATGACCAACCATCAATTAAGTTACTTGGAGTTAAGGTTTTAAAGTAACGTATCAGTTAATAATTATAATAATTACAAAATTTACTCACTTTTAATTTTTATAATTTTAAAAACACCTCCAATTTCAATTTTTTGAAAACCTAATCCCCTTTCTTCTGAAACTCTCATCTCTTCCCCTTCCTCATCATCCACCAATTTTCTTCTTCTTTCTCAATTAAATCCTCTTCATTTTCATTCGTTGCTGAATCTACCTTCCTCCTTCTTTTTACATTTTTAACCAAAGATGCTTCTCACGTACTCAATTCCTTTTTCATTTTTCATTTTTTTTCTCATATGCCATTAGCTCCTTCAAAAGCTTCTCCACCTCGTAGTTCTTCTTCTCCTCTTGATGTTGTTGATCACCACTTGACCCACCTGCTACCTCCGATGCCAAACTCAAAATTATCATCAACACAACTCACAAATAGGTTTGCGTTGATGGCACCACCAACACCAATAGCTCCTCCATGATTCAGATCGTAACTAAACTCCAAATTGAGGTTCAGAGTCCTTGCCTGGTTGTTCATGTTGGTGTTATTGGCATCACCATATTGATACAGAGGAAGATGATTACTCGATCTTCGAATGGGAGGAGGAGGAAGGTTTGGAATAATGTTGCGAGATTGTTGAATGGAGTGTTCGTCATCCTCGTTGGGGAAGTTCATTTTAGCTTTCTTTCCGCGAATCTTACGAACTTCTCTATCATAGGCCCTGGCGGCTTCTTTGGTGGTGTTGAAGGTTCCAAGCCAAATGCGAACACCTTTCCTTGGATCGCGAATCTCCGGCGCTCATTTTTCCTCTTCACACGCCTTCCCAATCGCAAACTAAACCATTGTCTCAAGAACACAGGATCTTCCATGCGAAATGCCTCCGCAGCAGATCTCACCCCCTCTGCCGCTACCATCACCACCACAACCACAACTACAACCAGAGTCTCGTTAACCACTACCTCAATCCCAAAAATGGCATCGTTGAGAGGAAAAAGAAGAAGAAAAAAAAAGAGATTAGGATTTTAGAAAATGAGGATGATTTAGAAATTATAGAAATTAAAAGTGGGTAAACATGTAATTGTTAACTGACACGTCACCCCTAAACTTTAACTTCAGGTAACTCAATTGGTAGTTGGTCATTTTTGTCAAATTTTAAAACTTTTCGGGAATCATTTTGTCAATAACAAAGATCATGTACTATTTTATCAGTGTCAGAATCTTTCGGGTGCCAATTTGGTATTTATTTCTTTTTTTTATTTACCAAATGTTTTCTATAATAAATAACTTTAAATCTCATAAACTGAGTTTAGTTTTTATCATTATTAGTGTATTGACATAAAATTAGTCCCTAAACAATAAACATGATTCATAAAAAAAAACACACACACAAACACTATCCATGTATTATGTAACAGAGCATTTTATCAGTAAGAGATCAGACACACAAGCACACACAAACATTAGAATCTTATCCCATTGCACACTTACAAAGAATTGTCACCAAAGCAACCTATAAACTTGCTATACTAATACTAGCACAATCATCAGTTCAATTCACTATTAATCCAGCTCAACACAAGTCAACGAAATTCTTGTCGTTAGAAACACTGGACAAACTTACTTGAACCAGATTAACTGAGTGGATTAGACTAAGCAATTCAACAAACACATGGTAGGCATACCAACCCAACAAGTATAGTTTAATTTTTTATTTATTATCATATATGATCAAATCTAGAAAGTATTAGTAGGGATAGTAGGCTGCTTGTTTACCTCGTTGCAGGATTAACCAATCTAAGCAGAGAATTATTAGGAACAACCACATCAGAAATAGGTGTCCTCAATGCCTTGTCCTGATTCTCAAGACACTAATCAGTCAATTTCAACTAACACTAATGGAAAAAAAAAATTAAGAGATTTAGTACTTGCGTATTAATCTTCATTTGTGAGAAATCGAGAAGGAATTATTTGATTTTTAAAGGTGTGCTTCTAAATCTTAGCTTTTGATGACAGCAAGAACTTGTTGTTATCAAATATGGTGATTGTATTCTCCAAATTGAAGAGTTACGAGCATTGCTATGATCCTATGGAGTTAAGAATTCGTAATTATAACCTAACTTCATAACAAATTTAATGATCAATTACGTCTCTTCCAAAATCCTAGCTATTTGACTTTCATTTATGCAGAATTTCAAAATCAAGTCAAACGAAGTGTATTTATCAATAAGTCTTACTATGCAGAGAAGCTATGATAATCAAGTCAAGCACCGAGAAGAAGTGGAGGACGATGGCTAGCACTCTATTGCAGAAACGACGAACAATTGTGATTGTGATGATGATCTCCACCGCTTTCGACCTCCTGGTTCCTCAAGTTTTGAATCCCCAGTCTACAGTTACAACTTACAAGTTGGCAGCAATTTCAATCGGAAAAGTAGATCTGAGGATGATGCAGCAACGGTGGATCTGGAAGTAGAAGACCTTGGCGACGGTGGATCCGAGACAACAACGCAGATCTGAGGTGGAGGATAAACGAAACAGGAATAGAGATGCGATTTGAATGAGTGTAGGACGGACGGCGGTGGCAAGGCCTATGGAGGCCGTGGTTGATAATGGAGGAAAATGAGTTCGATTACAGTGACGGAGAAAAATGTATTTTCTGAATAACCAAATCTCAACACAGGAGCAGTTTTTTTTTTTTCTTTTTCAATCAATTTAATTTAGGAATACTTTTACTGACAATAATTACCATGGTCGTTATTAATTTAAAAAAATAAAAAAAAAGTAAAAAAAATAATAATTTAGTGATAATAATAATTGCCTATAACTTATGTTAATAATAGTAAATATATAATAGTCTCAAAAATATAAATTAAATAAAGAATATAGTTAAAAATTTTTAATGGTCTAAAAAATGGGAGGTTGAATCTATGATTTTTTTAATTTTTTTAAACTTGTTTCAAAACAAATCTAAAAACTTGGTTTTTGTTTGGTCTGTGTAAGTAATTAAACAGGAGACAGTTTCGTTTTGTCTCATAAATTGTAGAAAATAGAATTAGAGTAAAGAGGAAGAAGATAACACAGTTATGTATCTTGGTTCAGTTGCCTGTAATCTACATCGAGTCTCCACCACAATATTGGTGAAATTTTCACTATCAATTTAAGTATTACATACACCAATTCTCTAGGACTCAACGTAATCCTATATGGATACAAAAGTTTTAACATAAAATTGACTTGACTATGTAATTACCTAAACTCAACACACTAAGTGCTTACCCAACTTAGTAAGGGATATCTCTCAGCTACATAACACAAAACAGAAAATACAATAAAAAAAATCTGAAATTACTCTTGCCTTTTCTTTTAAGTGTTTTTCTCAGTCTTTTTACTCACTGGTTTTTTCTCAATGTCTCTCTTTCTTGCCTTTTATCTCAGAAAGAATACAAAAAAATATATACATTGAAATTGAAATACAAACAGTAAAATATGAAGGAGATGATGATTCACAGCCTTTACGCTATAAGTTTAACTGGATTCAGCTCTCTCTGATGAAGCTCTTCATTTTGGCGGGATATTTTTCTAAAGTAAAAACACTGTCCAAAACGTTAAACTCTCTCCGGGAAGCTCTCTATGAAACTCAGATTCTGATTCTCTCTCCTTACTTCAACAATGAGAATCAATTTCCTTTATGTACTTTGTTTTGAGCCATGGCTAGGGTTCTTTTCATCAAGTCAACTTCTTAATTTTTGGGCTTGCAGAACTCTTCTCTTGTCTTTCTTCAATCAACTCCAAAATTAGAAATTTGAAATCTAATTTGGTTTTACTGAAGAGGGAGGAGCCACAAACTTTTCTTGCTCGGTGATAATTCCAAATTCAAATTCTTAGATTTGTGCTTTGACTTCAAAAAACACTTTCAACCATTAATTCACAGTAAAAATGTTCAGCCATCACTTTCTTCATTTTTTTTTTCAAAATAGTGGTGTAGAAAATAGAAACAAATATAAAACAATTAACTTGCATACAAATGAAAACAAATTATCTTTAACTTCTCACCTTTATTTAACAAGCTTTTGATTAATTTGATTGGACATTATATTTTTAATTAACTTTCTCTTTTTTTTCTAGTGTTTGAGCACAAACTGAACTGAAGTTCACTCTCTATTTCTAACCAACACCCGAAGAGAATAAAGCTTTAGGGTTGCTTCACTAAAGCTTGATTGGCATTAGATTTGATTTGTTTTTATCTCCATTCAGCTGCTTTAGATTTCCATGATTTGGATTACAACAAAAATAAATTGGACCATGTACACTAAAACACTTCATTAAATTCACTTAAAATATTAACCCAATTAACATATTTGTCATCGTTAATGTATTATTTATGTTTTCACCTCAACAATAGTAATTATTTTATTATTGTCGTTAAAAATTTGTCACTAAAAATAAATTTTATTGTAATGTCCTGAACTAAATTATTATTAAATGATTGAAATCTAATCCCAAATATCAAACATGAACCTGCTTAAAATTTTGAAGGCACGGAACATTTCTCTCCATAAGGAGATTGTTAAAATAATAAGAACTTTTTTCAAAATAAAACGTAAAACAATTTGAGGTAAATCTAACCAGGAGAAATCAAGATAAAACTGTACATAATTAACATCATTCTCATGGTCGGTAATACATCCATCTCATGTATTGATTGTTTTGAGTTGGACTTGTAAAGAAATTTTGAACAGATTTATTACGTGAGTAAATAATTATTTTTAATTATAAATAATTTAAATATCGATAAAATTAATCATAAAAAATTAAAATTAAAGTTAAATTTATAAAAAATTAATTTTATTTGACAAAAGTATTTAATTATTAAATAAAATGGAGGAGTGCATATGGTTTTATATGTGATAAAAAAGTGTCTTTAAAACTTAAAAGTAAATTCTATCGCACCGCTATAAGACCGGCTATGCTTTATAGTACGGAGTGTTGGGCGGCTAAAGGGGAGCACGAACATAAGATGAGTGTGATAGAAATGAAGATGTTGAGATGGATGAGTGGTCATACGCGATTGGATAAAATAAGGAACGAAGATATAAGGGAGAGAGTTGGAGTAGCACCCATTATGGAAAAGATGGTTGAATCGTGTCTCAGGTGGTTTGGACATGTGAGAAGAAGACCGATAGAACATCCAGTCAGGAGGGTGGATGAGATGGAAGAGGGACAAGGGGCGAAAGACAGAGGAAGACCTAAGAAGACCATCCATGAGGTGGTCAAACGAGATCTACATGTAAACAGTCTCTCTGTAGCCATGATACATGACAGAGCACAATGAAGTCGTTTGATTCATGTAGCCGATCCCACTCAGTGGGACAAAGTTTTGTTGTTGTTGTTGTTCTATTAAAAAATAAATTAAAATATCCATATTATCCCTATTCTATTATTTTCAAGATTTTAACTTTTTTCTTATTTTTTTAGACACTATTATTGTTAGTCACTTGAAGAAAAAAAAAATCACATCCCTCTAATTTTACTGTTGTTCATATCTTCTCCTTCACCACTACTATATTTTCTGTATCTTCTTTTCATTCTTTATTCTCCAAAGGAAAGTATAAAAAGACAAAAAAGAAAGTAAAACTTAGATCGGAAAAAGGACAAGGCGTCGTAGTTGACCACAATCTTCGCCAACGACGTCTTCTTCATCCTTTTCTCCTTAACTATTTTTCCTCTTAGAGCTTTCCTCTCTTTCGAGTGAGCGTGAAATCGCTGCTGTGGTTCAATATCTGCAGAGATGGTTTGAGACTGCGTGTGTGTGAAGTCGCTGCTGTGGTTCAATGTTAACGACAGTGGTTCGAGTCGTATTTTCGGCCTCTTCAATATCGGCGGCAGTTGTTCTTGTGTGTGTGAAGTCGCCACTATGGTTCAATATCGATGGCGGTGGCGGTGGTTCCTATGTGTGTGAAGCTGCTGTTGTTGTTATGTCAGTGGTTTGAGCCACGATCTCAACCTCTTTAATGTCAGTAGCGGTGGTTCATGTGAGGGGTTCTAGGGTGTGTGTGCGGCAGTGGTTCGAGTTGCCGCTGCTGTAGTTCAATATCGACGGCAGTAGCAGTGGTTCGTGTGTGTAAACTTATTTTTTTTAGGGTGGTTAACAAAGGGAGTGTGAGAGAGATAAAGAAAAAATATTGAAGATAATAGAATAGGATAATCTAGATATTTTAATTTATTCTTTAACGAAATTAATAAAAAATTAATGACCGAATAATTTTGTCAAATATAATTCATCTTTTAATGATATAATTTTAATTTCAATTTTTCATAGTCAGTTTTATCAGCGTCTAAATTATTATAATAAAAAATTATTATTTATTCTATATTTTATTTAAATTTTCAATTTTTTAAAATTTTTTATTTAGGTAGCTCATCTAAAATTTTAACATATGAATTTAAATAATATTTAAAATTTTTAATTAATATTTAAATAGAATTCCAAAATTTTTGAAATACAACAATATAATTGATGGAAGAACTATTGATAAAATAAATACTCCAAAATATAATAGTGTGACAAAATACAATACATTAAAATAGTATTGTGATAAAATACAAACTATATTATATTATAATTATATTTTAATAATTTTGGAGCACTATATTTTACAAATTTATATATAAATACAAGTATTAAAAATTTATATATAAATACATGTATTAAAAATTTGGAGCACTATTTAAGTACTTTTGTTCTCGTCCTTGATAAATCGTTGGGTGCATCGATCCCATTCCCTCCCTTTCCTACTAATTCATTATATGATCCAATAAATTATATACGCCGCCATAGATGTAATCTAATACAAACTACCTATAAATTTTGGATTTCATAAAATCCTTCACCTAGAGATTTTTTTATTTAAATTATTTAAATATAATATTTATGAATATGTTAATCTATAGCATATTTATGTATTTGTGTTTTTTTACATATTTGGAGTATAGAGATACCAAAATAAAATAAAAACACAATTCGAATATTTTGTACCTATTATACAAACAATTTGAAAATAGGTACATAAATCAGGTGTATTGTCTTTAAAATACAATCTTAACAAATTTTTCTGACACTGTATTCAGGATATAGTCATAATAAATTTGGTGGCACTATACCCGGGTACGCGCTTAAGTAAATAGAGGTTTTTGTACCCTAGATATATGATAAAAAAATAGATGAGTACTAGGGCTCAGTAGAATTTGTGATATTTAGCTATCAATTAGTCATCATTAATATTTTTAACAGTATGAGATGACATCTAATGGTGCAGGATTAATCATTTTTTTATGGTTAAGTGCTGGCCTTTAGACTTTTTATAAAAAAATATTTGTATAAGCAACTTCTTAGATCATCTATTATGTATCTATCTTTATTCTATTTATTCTTGTTTTCTTTTTTTTTTTCAAAAAAATTGCTAGTAATCAGTTTTTTCTTTTGTAGTAGTTTATCCTAACGGGATCATTAGAAATGGTAATAAGAGACTAATATTTGAGTGCAATTCAACTGTGATGCTGTGCATTTTTTGTGTTGATTCTCTAGATGCTTTTAAGATTGTCATATTGATCAGCGTGGGAGTAACCACTTCGAAGGAAATTTGCTGAGTAGCATATAGATTCCTATCAGCACTGTCTAGTGCAGGTTTTACTAATAGGACGTTTTGGGTTGAAACCGATAAGCACGTTAGTATAACGTTTGATGTGCATGATAGACTAAAGCCGCAACATGTGATGGAGTTATATGCGGATGTTCATGATGTGTTTGGTGGTTCTGGGCCATCTTCTTCAATACCCATGCAATCCCGGTCCCAGCGAAACCGTTTCCCTTTGCCAATCTGCGGAATAAGTTGACGTAGAGTTGACTGAGTCTGATTTAGATTATGTTGTCGACACCGGGTCATCCAACGATAGTGAGTCGTCTAGGAAGTATGTGCCGGATACTCCAACTGGTGGAGGTGTTCAACTTCTTCTTCCTCACCCGTTGCCTCTTCCACGGTTATTAAAAGTTCTCACCCATTATCACACTCTTAATTTGGATGCGATGCAACTAACGGGCCCTTTCAATCTCGGCAACGGTGAGGATTACAACACAAATAGAAGGGTAAAATTTTGAGTGGGACACAGGTTGATGAGTAGAGATGTTGTTCTCTTGGCAGTGAAGAATTAAAGCATTCGAAGAAACGCCGAGTATAGGGTGTTGGAGTCAGATATGTTGAAATACCATTGTCAATGCAAGCAATCCTCTGTTGGGTGTCACACCCTTACTTTTAATACCTCATGATCATACTAAAAGTTTAGACGTTACTTACCTTTAATTCTTTAAATTTAGTACTATATGTATTTAATATTAAGCCTTCACAAATACAAATGGCATTTCAATTCTGAAAACGAAAAGTCTTTACTTTAAACAACTTAATCACACAATTATATCCACATAATATTAAATACGTAGTCTTATTTACAATTCTTCAAACACAAGTCTTATCCCTCTAAAAACTAATACAATAAACGACGAGGGAAAAATAAAATCTAAGAATAAACCAAATACAGAAAAAGAAAACACATATATACTTAAAGCTCCATAGTTCGTTTGTGACTTCGCGCCAAAGCTTCCTGAACTTGTCACTGAAAAAGAAATTCTGTAGGAGAGTGAGAACATCATCCTCACAGGTTCTCAACTGGAAAGAGAATACCATCAAAGCAAAGAAATACTTGCAAATATAGAATTAATTTCATTATAAAAATAGCTTATCCTTGAAATAATATTTTGGAAAAGCTTTATGGAAAAACCTATTTTGAAAAGTCGTAAGGAAACTCCTTTAATTTACAAATCAGGAAAGTGAATAGTTTAAAGATATTAAAAGGACCAAAGATGTGCCTGAGGGATTCCTACCCAACTTACATCGCTCACTCCTATCCAACCAATTCATAAATTAGAATAATAAAGCAACACTTAATCCATCTTGCCTCAACCTCCGTCATCACATATCAAAAATCACCCTCATCACACCTCTACCAAAGAGGGTCTCTCAGATACATACACATACAAATCAGACAAAAAAACACAGATAGGACACAGATACAACAAGTAGAGCAAGTAGCAGATAGACACGGTTAATCATTTAGTCAAACCAAGATAATGCACACTCAAGTAAAACATACAAATGCATATGATGCATTCTAATCCTATGGCTGATGAGCTCATCTGTCGGTTATATAGCCAACTCGACATGTCCTGGTAGCTAATCATTGGACAATCGTTCTGTGCACGCATCCTCAAGCTCAAATATCCATGGGAAAAATCCTCAAGCTCAAATTCATATATATATGCATGCCCATGGGAGAACCCGGGGAGTTAAAGTACCCGGTCACATCTTGCGCCAGAGGATTAACAAAGTATAAAATCTCAACCTGGAGAAAGTGGTGGCAAGCCATTGCATCTACCCAGAAAAACTCGTGTCTCAGATATTCCAAATACATATGCCATATGAATATTTCAATCATAATTCTTCAATATCCACATTATTCTCAATAATGTCTCATTCATCACCAATCGTGTCATCAAAAACATAACCATCATCATCAATTATAGTCATCATTCCACATCACTATAATCAACCGGAATCATCACCATACTTCAATCATACTTAATCATTATCCTCTCTCTCAATCTCAAAATCATTATTAAACCTCAATCAAAACCAATTGTCAGTAATCACATCTTAATTTTAAGTATAACCTTCAAACAACTTACCAAACTTATCTCCAAATCAAACATCACACAATTATCATCATATTCCTTAAAATAACTCTCTTTCTCTCCACTCCAATGTTTAATTCTATTAAAACCTCAAACTCATTCTCATATTCCCAACCCTTGAATTTATAATTAATTTATTTTTTAAAATATTTAGCTAGTTAATCAAATCTCTTTTCATTGTTATTAAAAATAAAATAAGTTAAAATCACAAATTCACCAAATCATAAAAATTCGATTTTCTTAAAAATTCTTAAAAGTATTCAAAACTTATCTCTTTTGATAACTAATTCAAACCAAAACTCATTTTCAAAATCATAACCAAAACTTCAAATTTTCAAAAAAATTCGGACAGCACCTCCCCTAAAAACCAGAGTTTGCCACCCACGGGTTTCCTCTTTTCAACCTCAACACAACAAAATCAGCCTTTCAATTTAATGTTTCCAATACATCATTCAAAACTAATCATTATCAATTTCAATCAAAGAAAACCAAAATTCAACATATTCAATCCATTTCTCCAGAAATTAAAAAATCAACCAATTCAACCACAAACATAACCTTTCAATCACAATAGAAAATTATTTACTTCACAGACATTCATCTATTTGCATTAATATACTAAACTTGACAGGTATTCAAAACCCAAAATATTTTTAAGTTTTAAAACAATCACGTACCTCAAGGAATCAAGCCCGCAACGATTTTAACATGATAAGTCCCTTTTTCCCTCGGCCCGCAATAGCAGCAGCTGCATCCACAACTCCGTTTACTTTCACAACAACAAAAACAACTTTTATTTTGACCATGCAATTACCAGAATTTGACCATAGCATGTTAACATCGCAAAATTCTCAATAACAGATATCCAGAATGCTAGCAGTAATAGTTTTAGAACAGGGTTAACTTACCCAAAAGCTCCGGTGGTTTAGCAGCAACCTTAATTTTGACATGAAATCATCGGAACTCAACCCTATGGTACCAAAATCTCAACACCTTTAACAAACATTAACAAAATACTAAATTTTGAGGGTTTTGATAAAAAGAAATTACTGTACTTAGGAAGAAAGCCGAGACAGACCTGCGATAACTCTGACGGTGGCGTTGATAGAGAGGGATCCCTCTAGTGACTACCCAACAGTGGTGACAGTGAGGGAGCAATGACAGCGGTGGCGGCGACAAACTTCAGCGGTGATGGACCCAGTTTCGATGGCGGCAGCTCGTGAAGACAATAACACTCCTCCGCAACGACAACGACAACACTGGTGTAGACTCCGCAAATGTTGACGACCCTCCGTGAACCCTCTCTCTCTCTCCATCGCACCTCTCTTCCACGACGGCGCAGCTGGCAGCGATGAGGACGAATGACGCGGGTGACGGGTTCGGCGGTGACCGGCTAGTAATGGCTTGTTTGCTCTCCTCTCCTCCCTTTCTCCATTCACTTTCCTATCCTTTTCTTCCCCTTTATGTGCGTGCGTGCATGCGTGTGTGTATATGTGTTTGTGTTTTTGGGAAGGGAATGGCAGTGTGGTAAAGGGGTTAGGGTTAAAGTTTTTAATTTGGGTAGGATTTCTTATTTGGGAATTTAGGGTTAAAATTAGAATTTGGTAAATTTAATAAAATATATTATTTTAATTTGAAATCTAATTTAATCCTTTAAAATTACTTTAAAAATATTATTTAATTATTAATTTGCTAATTCACTTTTAATCAAGTATTCTAATTTAAAATTAGAGATAATATAATTAATTTTCTTTGTTTATAAAAATTAAAGTATCAAATTCCAAAATCTCAATTATTTAAAATAAATCATATAAATTTTTATTCTCTTACAATTATTAAGCTTTATAATTTTAAATATAGAAAATTATTCAATAATTATAAAATTAAGTAAAATTTCTAGTTTAATTATGAAAACTTGATTTAATTACTTTTGATAAAATAAATTTTGAAAATAAAGTCTTTAATGAATAAATAAATTGAAATTAGCTCATAATAAGATTTTTCCGAAAATTTTGGGTCTTACAACGGATGCAGAGCGCGTGTTTCGGCGATGGGGATTGGTTGCGAAGGGAACCGGCACTACGCAGAGGATTGTCGGGTGGAGGTCGCGGTGGCGCAGACGTGAGCTTGGCCTTGGAGATGCGAGCGAAGATGCACACGGCGATGCGCTGGACTATGTGGGTGGCAATCCGGTGGTCTGAGGGAAGGGGTGGGTCACGATCACGGAGGTGAGGATAGAGCTTCTTGTTGATGCACAATGGGGAAGGGGAAAGACGTCGTATTGGAGCGGTCTATTTCTGAGTAAATTTTCATAACGGTCCGGGAGATTCACGGAATTATCCAATTTGGTTTTTGAGATTTCAATTTTACTGTAGTAGTTCCTTATATTAAGCTCTGGGCAGCATAATAGTTGTTGGGCATCTTTTCGGCATTGACTCAGCTGTCGGAATGCTGATGTAATCATCCTTTGCCACGCAAGTGTCCAACAGCAAGTTGACGTGACAAGATCTTAATTGTACCCAATTTGATCCCTGCCTTTGTAATTGACCCTAACCCTCTTCGCTCCCTCCCAATCTGAACGTTAACTTCTGGTGCTTGCTTCTTCCTCTCGTTCTTCTGGTTCTTCTTCCTCCCATCCACTCCGATCAAAATTCATCACAGCCAATAATCTTGCTACTTTAATCACACAAACACGCGAAACACTCTCACTGTTGTTTAGCTAAATGCACTTTAATCATCTTTGTCCCTCCAAAACCCTCTCAATCCCCCTTTCTTCTCTCTCAATTACCCTATTCATTCTCCATTCTCTTTTTCTTTCGCTCTCTTTTGGATTTCTCAAATTCTAAAGTTAGGAATTTATCCTTTTTTTTATTCAATTTTTTTTTACTCTGAGGGTTACCCACACGGTGCAGACGTGGGGCACCCTCGCGATTTCTTCTTCAATGGAGGCCACGACTGCCGTACCGTTGCCACTATTGTTGTTGCACGCGACACCTCTCTCCAGTTGATGCCACCTTCATAATGCAAGGAATTGTGTGTTATTTCCTAGCACTATCATTCGTCGAGACACCCTGAAGACAAGGTACTGGTTTGGTGTGTCAACATCTCGCATTGTGTTTGTGGTTTAGGGGAAACGATGCTGGAATATGAATGTCGTTCTAAATAAAAAAAAGAGATGATTCCATCTTTTTGTTTGTTTTGTTGCTAGGGTTTGGCAAGGTGTTTTGATGCTGTAGTTCTTTTTTTTTCTCGTTTGAAAACACATGTTGTTTGGTGAATTTTATGATGGATAGTATGGTCATCAGTTTTGGCAAGTGCAATGAAATATCTAAATTCTAAATACTTGATATTCAATTTCTAGCTCTTATTTATATTTAATTGATTATTATGTTATTTATTATCGAGGAAACAAGGCCTATACATTTCTAATATCTGATAGAATGTTGTCTCATATCAATGTTGAGTAAATTCCAATAACTACAGATACCTGAAGGCTTTGATTAAGAATAAGAAAAAGAAGAGCAAGAAGAAAGGGAATCCAATTTGAAAGTTGGGATGAATAAGGATTTTATAATAGAGGAGGGATTAAATTGGGTCCAATTGCAATTTTACCACGTGTGTGGCAAAGAATGACTACATCAGTCTGATAACTGAGTCAGCACTGGAAAGATGTCCATGACCATTATGGTGTTCAAAACTCAATATAAGGAACTACTACGATGAAATCAGAACTTCAAATATCAAATTAGGTAATTCCGTGAATCTCGGGACCATATAGGGAATTACTCGTTTATTGCTGATCCTTATTTTTTCAAATGGAGATTAATTGTTGATTATTCAAATTTTAATTTTTGTAAAAATTTCTAACTAATAATTATTAATTACAGTTGTTTAAAATTGGCTGGTTATGAGTTAGTCTTCCATATACTTTTTCTATTCTAATAATGTGCTGACTCACCAAAGTTAATTGTAACAAAATTCTATTTAAAAGATAACAGCAAAATAATATATCATTAGTTAGTAGTTACAACTTGCTCAACAACTCAATATTATCTTCATCATCCTCTCTCAAATTATAGCTAGTTGCTGCAGAATTTGCATTATCCTTCCTTAGAACTACAACATTAGTCACCACATCTCCTCAGTATGTTTCTTTTGTTAA
This sequence comes from Arachis duranensis, assembly GCF_000817695.3. Lineage (NCBI taxonomy): Eukaryota > Viridiplantae > Streptophyta > Magnoliopsida > Fabales > Fabaceae > Arachis > Arachis duranensis. Next base: position 119,021,680 of record NC_029780.3, on the reverse strand, counting down.
GATTTTAAGTGTTTTGGGATATGATTTGATTCTTGTTTAAATTTTCATTTTTCTTGTGTGTCACATCTTACTTTCTTGAGTTTTTTTTTTTCACTGTGCAATTTTCTTTGTTTGGTGAAAAAAACTAAAAAGAACGAGAAAAAAAAAAGATGAAGAATTTTTATTATTGTATTGTTGTTATGAGAGAACAACACTATTTATTTATATTAATTAGTAAACTAATTTTGAATTTTAAAATAAGTTAAAACAATTAGAATCTCTAGATGATTTTGTTAAAAAAAATAAAAATAATTAATTTAAAAAAAGCATAATAATTTTTTTTTCTAGAAAAGAAAGATGATAACAAATAAAAATAATATAAAAATTTAAAATAGTTGGATGGAAGATGTCAATAATCACTACAAAAAAAAGTAATATTTATAATAAAAAATTATTAAAAAAATCAAAATTTTGAAACAAAAGAAATTTGTAACAAAAAAATGGCTATTGCAGTATGTCCCGTTACAAAAAAATTTTGTAACAAAAAATGAAACTGTTACAATTCAAAGCATTTTGTAACAAATTTTTTTTATACAAAAATCAAAATTCATTACAAAAGTGATAACAAATTTTGATCTTCAAAATATTTTTTGTGACAATATATTTTTTCTATCATAAAATTTTGTTACAAAATATAACTTGATTTTGTAACATTTTGTTTTCTTTAGTTACAAAAGCACAATATTTATTTTGTAACAATTTTTTTAATACAAATTATATACATAATTTATCAAATTAATTTTTTAATTCATTGATATATTAACTACTTTACTGAGCAAGTCAACATTTATATAATATGTAAAAACATAGATAATTCAAACATGCTTCATTTAACTAAATTTGTTTTAAAATAAAATAACATTAATGTCTATATTGATTAGTTCTACGAGTTATATTTCTTACACAAGTTCGACTAAAAGTTAAAAGTCTAACATAGATTAGTGTCTCTATGAATCAAAATATTCTTGAGTCATTTAGAAACAAGATATAACACCAATTACAATTTTTTTCATTAACTTTTATTCAAATCTTTAGAAAAATTTTGGCAGAACCTCTCTAAAACTTGGATATTTTCACCGTCTATGGTTCAATCAATAACAACTAATTCATTACTTATTTCTCATCCAATACACAACCAAATTTATCAAACCAAATAATAGAACATTTGTCATTTATCAACCATGTCACAAGTAAAATATAATAAATACATCCATATACAATTAAACTATACTAATAATATATGAATCATCTATGAATATGTATTAAAACCATAAGAAATTTTAGGGGTACCTTTAATTGTCTATTTCTTTCGTTGTCAAAGCGCGTTATGAAAGAGTTTACAATGGCTTGTTGAGTTTCCAATTGAGCTTTCACTCGAGCTAATTCTTCCTCTTGTCGTGTTTGTTGCTCTTCAAGTTTTTCTTTGAGCACATCTATTATACAAGCAAAAATCAACTAAAAAAATCAATAAAGAACACTTCATTGTATCTACCAAACAAGTTAATGTATCCTCTAATTTGACGACTTTCATCTAAGTTATCACATACTTAAATGATTTAGTTAGATGATTTACATGAACAAATACAGAACTTTCTTTTGTATAATTTATTCATTGATAAATAGTAAAATGCTACCTTGCAAGGCACTCATTGCAGTTGCTCCACAAGTTAAATTCGCAAAATCCAGAAAACAAAGAATGAGAGATCCTCCACCACGCTACAATGAATTGAACATGCATTTCAATGTAAAAGAAGTCACAGTAAATTTCAATTAATATTCACACATTTAAAAGTGGAGAAGCTAATAATGTTACCAACAGTACACTTACATGTTCGGATTCTTTGCTCACAAGCCTCACTTCTCTATATCCAACAAAAGGGAAAAAATGTCTAAGATAACATCAAGGAATGTGAAAAACTAAATTTTATTGACTAAAATTGAAAATGATAGTTATGACTATGATGTATCTATGTTCATTATTTATGTAACAAATAATAAACCAACCATATAAATTAAAGGCAAAGAAGGGAAAAAACTTGACTTACCAACCAGTGATGCAAGAAGAATGGATACCCATGATGGAATAGCAAGTATGGCCTTCCAGTAATAGATATTCACATTTGTGCATGCTCCAATTAAAACTTCTTGATACACTGATGCAGTAAAAAAGAGAAAAAAATTTGAATTAAACATAAAACAAATAAAAAATTATTGTCATTATCCCTTTTTAATTAAAAGAGCCGGAAAAGCACCACAGAACTTACAAGAAAGAAAAATAAAACATATAGAGAATTGAAAAAAGAACATTATTATGTATATGTTCAGCAACATAATAATTGATTTCTTGAATTTCTCATACTTCTAGCATCAATTCAAAACCTAGTAATACAAGTCATTTTGAGTTTATAAAAATTCCATGAATATAACCATACTTATGAAACTAATTAGACTCGTTATATTAGACCAAAAATAATTATATTTAAGACATTTAAAATTAAGTAATAAAACTAAATAGACCATATGGAGCCATATTCAACAGCCATAAAGAATCAAATTTATTTTAGCCACAACATGATAGTATAGTCTCTGAAGAATGCTGACAACAAAAGACCAAATTTGTCTTAGTCATAACCTGACAGTGCATTATATAAAATTTCGCATATAGTGTTTTTCATCTATGACATACAAGAGTTGCATCAATTACTTACAAACAAATTCACTAACTCAAGATATCTGTCCAGATTCAATTGTATAGATATATGCACATTTTTTCTTTCTATTTTTTTTAAAGAGGAAAAAAAGTGGAAATTAAATTTTGGTTATTTTATCAAACCCTAATTAACTCTAAGAAAAACATAATTCTACAACCAGTTGAAAAAAAAAACATATGAATACAAATTTTGTTTACCTTTGATTGGAGAAGAGAACAAGTGAGTAACAACAACAAACAGAGAAGAAAAGCAACCACAAAGAAATGGAGAAGAACAACTGCAACACAAACAGAGAAGAACAATAGTGACACAAACAACAAGTAGAGGCGGCACCAACAAACATAAATAGCAAGCAGCAACCACACTGACATGAATGACGACAACAACAGCAAGATGAACAAAGCCTCCAACCAAAAGGTTATGAGCAAACAAAGCCACCATGAGCAGGGTGATGAGCCTTTGGGGAACGAAGTCGCAGATGAGTCGACGACGATGAGGGGAACTTCGGTGGTGTCGCGTGTGACGGCGGCAGCAGCAGCTTGAACGGCGATGGCGGCAAGCTCCACGAACAGTGACTGTTCGAGCTTGATGGAAGGCAGAACGGTGACGACAAGAAACGAACGGCGGCGACTATGGGCAGCAACCCCTCCTTCGCGAGTTCTCCCTCTCTGCGCAAGCTCTCTCTTCTCGACAGTACAACGGCAACTCTCTCTTCTGGGCTTGATAGTTCGACGGCGGCGGAACAGGATGG
>NC_029780.3:118991094-119018095 GCF_000817695.3 Arachis duranensis | reverse complement strand
GATTAGAAATTAAATATTTATAAAAAGAATAAGGATAAATATGAATAGATATTTAATAAAATAGGAGAGTAGAATAATTTTAAAACCAAATACACTCTATTAAAAATATTTAAGAATATTATTTATCAATATATTACTAAGTTCAATTAATTATTTTTAATTTAAATTATAAAATAAAAATATAAAATAACCAATTATAATAAAATTTACAAAAATATTAATTAACTTCTCTAAATATTCATAAAACTAATTTAATTACTTTTAGATTAATTTCTAAAAATAAAAAATTCAAATTAATAAAATAAACCATAATTTATTCATAATAGAAATGACTTAAACTATATAATTCTTTTATTATTAAATTTTAATCTCTATCATGCAAAATATTAAATTATAATAAAATTATATGAAAATTTTGATCAATATAAAAATCAGCTTACCTACAAAAATTCTTGTATTTTGTGACAAACAAATAATTTGTTACAAACAATATTAAATTTTGTGATAAATTAATTTTTTGTTATAAAATAATTAAAATTTTTTAAACAAATGGATATTTGTTATAAAATATTTTGAACTTTCCCAACATCTTCATCTTTTGTTACAAAATATTATAAAATTTTGCAATAAAACACCGATTCGTTATAAAAACTAATATAATTTATAATTAAAAAATTAAATCGTTATAAAATAACAAAATGTTTTGTAACAAATTATATTGTTGTTACAAAACATTATTATTTTGTAATAATTACTAATTTTTGTTAAAAAAAATAATTTTTTGTAACAATGTTAAATTTGTTATAAAATTTTTGTTATAAATGTTCAATTTTCTTGTAGCGAATTCACCGTGTACTTAAGGAAGAGAGAACAAACAACTATCTTCAAAAAATGAGTCTATTGGACTCAAAAGGGTTAAAAAAATGAATGTGATGTATTTTTTTTAAAATAAAAAAACTATTGTATGTTATTTTTTCTAACAAATTTACCAAATTAAATATGAAGTATAAAAAATTTAGAATTTACAAACAAACAGGGACAGGTGATCCCCACCCACTTGAAATTACATAGTTACAGTAATCACCTGTAACATAATTCATTAATTCATTAATTAGTTAGGTGCATGCATGCCAAACGTGTGCACAGTGCACTGTATACTCTATTTTGTCACATTACTTTATTAAAAAAAATCCAATATTTATTGTTGATGTTCTCACATTAAGCGGTGTCATTTGTTTTTTTGGGTTAAGATGGATCAAGGAAGCTTCGAGATGCAACACCCAATATGACTAGGCTTTGTCTTTAGACCTCATTCAAGAAGGCCCCAAAACAAACATAAGTGGAAAAGTATATCCTTCTCCGTTGAATTGGATCCACACTCACTAACTCAGGTCAGTGAACAACTTAACCATAGTTACCCTACATCCATCAGACCCTCACAATGAGGCCAGGTGTCCTAATCGAACGATCACAAACTACTATATATACCCCTCGTTCCCAATTTTAAACCCTAACTAGTGTAAATCCAATTAGTACCTTGTGATCATCTTCTGGTACTTTCCGTGAAAATGGCAAATCCTAGGGTGTTCTTTGACATGACCATCGGAGGCCAGCCAGCTGGCCGCATCATCATGGAGCTCTTCGCCGACACAACGCCGAGGACCGCCGAGAACTTCCGTGCACTCTGTACCGGTGAGAAGGGAGTTGGCCGCAGCGGGAAGCCCCTCCACTACAAGGGTTCCTCCTTCCACCGTGTCATCCCCAACTTCATGTGCCAGGGTGGTGACTTCACCGCAGGAAACGGCACCGGCGGTGAATCGATCTACGACATCAAGTTTGCTGACGAGAATTTCGTCAAGAAGCACACCGGACCGGGTATCCTGTCGATGGCGAATGCGGGTCCAAACACTAACGGATCTCAGTTCTTCATCTGCACCGCGAAGACGGAGTGGTTGGATGGGAAGCACGTTGTGTTCGGGCAAGTGGTCGAGGGCATGGATGTGGTGAGGGAGATCGAGAAGGTTGGGTCCAGCTCTGGCAGGACGTCGAAGCCGGTGGTCGTCGCCGACTGCGGTCAACTGTCTTAGACGGTGTAGACCAAAACATTTAGTGGTGGCTCTGATATCTGAATGTACACCTGCGTGTCTCGTCGCCTTTTATGGAGTTGTCGTTGTTTGTTTTTAGTTTAGTTTTAATAACAGTGTTAAGTTGAATCGTAAAAATATTATGAGATGAGCTACTATAGAAGAATAAAAATGTGGCAGGTGGTAATGACAACTAAGACATATTTACATATATATGCATGGTGTATCTATAATTTTTAGTTATGCACTTTGTGTGGAGTTTTTCCTTTTCTGATGTTTCGGTGTTTGCTTTGTCTTTTGGTTTATGATTTTGCATCCTGGGTTACTATACTCTGTTCATTACATTGCATAAAAAATTTAGAAGTTGCAGAAAAAGAATTGGAACCTAAGCTTGGAAGACAATCTCATGGAAAATAAATTTTCTAAGATTAAAAGTCCAAAATTTTAAGATGCAATGCAAAGCTCACAATGAGTTGGGGCAATGGAGCATCTAGGAAGAGCTTGCAAGTTCAAGGTGTGGTTATTGGCCAAAGAGATGCTAATAGCATGAGCGAGCAAGTATAGGGTGAGAATTGCATTGTGAATATAGGTGTTGTTTCACGTAGTGTATATGAACCAAACTAAGCAATCTTTGTGAAGCATTACGTACTCTTCGGATTAGTTGGGTCAATAAAAAAAGTAAACTTTCTAAAAAAGAACTTACTCTAAATCTTACCTTCTAAACCTCCAAGATCCTAGACTCTAATAAGATGCACTTAAAAAAATGACAGATTATTATCCACTTTTCAGGGCGCATGCTAATTTTTGATAGGGTGATGATATTGTTATTCTTATTTTTCATAATATTATTTTACATATGATTATTTTTATTGTATATTTGCATAAATTTATTAAAAAAATAAATGATATTAAAATAGAAATGATAATTTCTAATTTATTTTTCTATATTACATATAAACAATAATGAAATTAACTATCCATCATTAGGGATACATGGTTAAAACGGTAGTCAATTTGGTTTTTCAAAATTTCACTCAATCAAATTAGTTTTAAAAGTTTCCAAGATCAATTGTATTCGTTCTCTTCAATTTTCCATTTGACGTGTACCACGCAATTCAGCTACAAACCGACCTCAAAGGTCGGAAACAAACAAAACAACTTTATCTCTTAAACCGTTACTCAAAACAGACTGCACTATTCAAACACGTCTTCACCTATATCAAAAAGATACTACTAACTGCACTGACCAGGAATATCGGAATCTATGAAGCCTACTGCTAATCTAAAAACGTCTATAAAACTAGACCCTCTAACTTATAAAAAAGGGCAGGTTCTACATTTACTTCTGATTATTACTCTTTACTTACTTATAACTAGCACACTTACTTGAGCGTCAGAGTTCTTTGTGCAGGTGCTTCCGCTGCCGTGTTTCAGAAAGTCGAGGCTAAGTCCGCACTCCTATACCTGGACGACGTTCAGCTCAGCTACGAATTCAGGTGCTCAACCGCAGGCTACGAACCTCGGCTTAATCAGGACGAAACACCACCCAAAGTTCGTTATTTTCACACGGGTGTATTGAATTTATGTGGTTTTAAACTCTACAAAATTAGTCACCAAAAAACTCTACAAAATTGAAGTTAATTTTAAAATTTTACAATATCAATTGAATTTGTTCTCTTTAATTTTTCTTTCAAATTTCTTTATTTTCATTAGGGGTGTATTGAATTTATGTGGTTTTAAATCCTACAAAATTGAGTTCAACTTTTCGAAAAATATAATAAAACTCTTACACTTAAATAAAATGAAAATTTAAATAAAAGACAAGAAAAATTAATCCAATATAAGAAGAGGAAAAATAGGTTATCTAATCCCTTCTAAAGTCAGTGATTTGATTGTGAAAAAATGGGAATAAGAGTAGTGATGATTGTAAATCATAAAAATGTTTAGTAGAAATTTAATATTAACACAATCTAAAAGAAAATTCTTAGGAGTAAGTAAAAATAACAAAATTTAAATAAACGATTCTGTAGAGATAAATTTAATTTATCAAAAATTTAATAGATTGATTTAATATTCAACGCATTAAATTTGAGGGGATTATTTTAATAATTACATACCTATCAGTGCAAATTTTCAATTTATCACATTAGATAATACATATACTCGTCCCAATTAGACAAATCGGCTCGTTTGAGTCCTTTTTTTTTTAAATTTCATCATAATTTTAACTATAATTTTTATTTGATATTCATATAAATCAAAAAATTATCGTAGATTTATATATTTTATAGTAAATTATCTAAAAATAAAAAATTAATTTTTTTTTATTAAAACAAAAAATCCAACACAATAAAGTGGAGGAATTAGAGAATATAGAATTACTAATAAAAAAAATACATATTAATTCGTAATCATCTTCAACATTATCATCAACAATTAAAATGATCAAAATCAATCCACTCTTTTTAGCTCCTAGTCAACTCGTTGATAACTTTCGATACACTTGCTTCTTGATTCCCGAATATTCTCACATTTTTTTTAACCATGTATTTCAAATGATAATAAAAAAAATCAATCAACCACCTATTACGTTCTTTCTTCTTTATAGGTGTTACGGTGGGTAATGGCGTTGGTTGGCCTCCATCCGACTTGTGTGCGTGAAAGAATGGGGGGTGATACCTGCAAAGACACTCCGATGCCTAAGTCAGCAAGAGTGTAAGCAAGTCTAGAGAGTATTGGGACTTAGTGATACCTGAGGGGTATCAGTGTATTTATAGTGGTGAACCAATAACCAGGTGAATAACCGTCCCTTTATTTTAGGGAGGTTGAGATATGGCTCCTGGAAGTGGGTAGAGAGATTTTAGGGGCAGTTACTCATTTGAATGAGTGCTTATCTGCCAGCTAACCTTCGTCCCGACTTCTTTGGAGCAAGTCGTGGTGATGACCGACTTCGTAAGACGAAGATCGGTGTTGGGTGAGGCTCAATCCTTTGGATTAGGCCTTTCGTTTGGACCTGGGCCTTTACTATTGGGTCAGGGTATGAACAGTGCCCCTACTCGAGCCCAATTTCCTTCAAGGTTTGGGTTCGAGTATTCTACTCGGGGTCGTAACTGACTTGTGAAGGAACCGACGTGATTCGTTTGCAGTCGACGTGAATTTCCGTGACTTTTTATTTTTACAGTTACATCTAATCAAACGTCGCGTCCGTTAGGGGTGTGTGTAGGTATTAATTACCTTGGTAACGGTGCATTCATTAATGACCACTTCCATTTTTACCATTATGCCCCTAACGTACTTATAAATGCTTCCCTCTTCCTTCGTTGTTTCGTTTCTTCGATTTTTCAAAAAATTTTTCCCTTTCATCTGTTCGTGGAATACTTTCGTTTTTGTTCGTGGAGTACTCTTCGTTGAAGGCTTTCATCTTCCTCTACTTTTTTTCAGGCAAAGGTTGGTTCTTTCTTCCCTTTTATCAAGTGCTTATGCATGCCTTTTATTTTCTTTGGCGAGGGAGAGGGTGACGTCGTAGGTTGTTTAGATTTTATGCCCCTTAGGGACTCTCGTTTTTTATTCTTTTTCCTTTTCCCTTTGTAGGTTTACATCGTACCTAGGGAAAAAATGTCTTCTGTAGAAGTTCTTGCTCAGTGGGTTGATGTTATGGTCTTGGGGGAGGAACCCTTGGTCGATGCCGAGTTCATCACCAACCTTCGCACTCATCACCATATTTGTACTTCTGAGGAGGATGAGTCAAAGTATGAATTGGTGGTCCCGGGCCTGGAAGACCGGGTTTGTTTTTGGAGGGATACTGAGGAGGCTCCTCATTTTTTCTATATGTATGAAAGCATGATTACCCGTTTGGGTGTTTTTCTTCCATTTTCTGATTTTGAAATAGATGTTTTGTGTCACTGCTGAGTTGCTCCTACCCAACTTCACTCCAATTCTTGGGGTTTTCTGAAAATTTACCAGTTTATCAGCCACGTCTTAGATTTTCCGACCTCTTTGAGGATTTTCTTCTATCTTTTCCATATGACCAAGCCCTTCAGTGGGTTAAATAACAAGCAACAATAGGTGTCTTTTCGAGCCATACAAGGTCAGAGAGTTTTCACCCTTTTTGATGAATCCTTCCATGATTTTAAAAATTATTTTTTCATAGTTCAAGGTGTAGAGGGTCACCACCCCTTTTTTCTGGATAAAAATTCTGTTCTTCGCTTTCCTCTGTATTGGTTGGAGGCCTCCCCCTGCGAGAAATATGGTTTGGATCACTTGGATGAGGTGGAGGCGGCCATTGTGGGGTTCCTCCGAGAAGTGTGGGGGAGGGCCCCATATCTGGATACCAAAAAATTTCTCCAGGGGTCGCCGGCCTTTGTCCAGGCACAATTAGGTAGCCTTTATCTTTTATACTTTGTTTCCGACTTGTATCTTGTTTTTTCGACTTGTCTGAATTTTTTGGCTAATAATTGCTTTTACAGAGATGGCGAAGAAGAATTCCAGCTAATCTTACCAGAGAGTCCAGGAGGCTAGGGCAAGATCTCGCGCCAGGACCAGCGGTGCCAGGGTAACTAGCTCCTCTCTTCCTCCTCCTCCTTCTCCTCAAACTTTGGGGACCCCTTCTCGGCCTATTGTTATTTCCTCTTCGGCTTCTTCCCAACCACCCCTTCCCCCCCAACCTTCTCCTGAGCCAGAGAAGAAGAAGTGTAAGACTTTAGAGTCTTCCTCTTCTTTTGAAGGTGAGGCTAAGGTGGATGCACCTGCATTTGTCCGGAAACACATCTATCCCCATACCCGTATAGGTATGGATGATGTTTCTGTCTGGAACCACCTCACTATTCTGGCTCAGGAGAGTGTCACGGCGGCGGCGGTATGTACCAAGTTTCTTGATATTTTTGAGAAGACTCCTCTTAGCTCTCTGGGTTCAACTTCGAGGGTTGAAGAGTTGGAGGAAAGGCTTCTCATATATCAGAATCATGAGAAGGAGTTGAAGGAGGAGGTCGCTAAATTGAGGAAGGAGAGGGATGACCTTCGGGAGGAGGGGAGCAAGTTACAAGCCCAATGCAATATGGAGGAGGGCTTGAGGGAGAAGGCGCAGGAGAGTTATTCAAGCTTGTTCAAGGATCTCGTGGAGGTGAGGAAGGACTTGTTGAATTCTTGGACTGCTTATGCCGAGTTGGAGGACTCTATTACTGAGGGAGCCGAGGAGGCTTGGAGGATTTTCAAGGAGTAAGTCAGCGTCCTTGCTCCCGATTTGGATCTCTCTCCTTTGGACCCTGACAAAATTGTTATTAATGGGGCCATTGTGTCTCCTCCCCGACCTGTATCTGAGTCCGAGTTGAAGACTCGGGGTCAGAGAATCATAGAGTCTCCTCCCTGTCCAGATAATGCTCCGAGTTCCTCCGAGACTCCTGAGACTTCTCTTCCAACTCCTGTAGGTGCCCCTCTCCCTGGTCCTGATGGCGCTCCGATTCCTCTTCCTGGTTCTGGTGGTGATCCGTCTACTCCTCTGAAAAAATAACTTTATTGGCTATATGGGGGCCCGGCCTGTGGATCCTCCCTTTTTTTAAACTCTTTATATTTGTTGTTGGTGGTAGTGGTAACTGAAAAATTTCTTCTGGCCTTTTAAGGCCGTAAACAAAATATTTATTATTGCCCTTTTTTGGATAAGGGTTTTGTTTAACAAAAAATACCCTTTTTGATATAAGGGTTTTCAGCTATCTTTTTGCGTGCATGCTTTTCTGGTTTTGATTTTTCGAAGTCTCATTGATCTTTTCTAAAAACCTTTGGCTTGTCTGTCTTCCTGAACCTTTTTGCTTTAAGGATTTTAGGACAGCTTTTAAACTTTTTCCTAGGTTTTTTAATCTCTTTTTTGTTATTCCTTATACTCAATTTTGTTTTATTGAGTTCTTATGATTTAGGTTATTTTTGCGATTCGTTTTCATTTCTACTCGGTTTTTCATTTCGACTTATAAGTTGGAACGTCTCCGGGTTTTCCACGATCAACTTTTATAACCTCTTTACACCGACTTGTACCTCGTCGTTTTATCCTGACGACCATCTAGGTCGGTTCATGGGATTTTCACGTTTTGTCGAGCTTAAGTCGGCGCGTTTCGTAGGAAAGAAAATAAACGAGAAGGAATTTTTATGAGAGATAAATTAAAAAGATCTTTATTTATTGGGGAGGTACTTTTATTGCTACTAAGGGTTTTTGCCAATCTATTTCCCTTAGCCCCTACTATGATGCCTCGTTAAAAACCCTTCTCCAGAAAAAAACCCTTTGATTTTGGGAAAAAATCATGAAGTTGGAAAAAGAGTACATCAGGGAGTAGAGTTCGCTTTTAACTGTAGTACCTTTTCATATTACAAGCATGCCACGACCTCGGTAACTAGGTGCCGTTCAGGTCGGTCACTTTATAATAACATTTTCCTAAGACCTCTTTGATTTTGCATGGTCCCTTCCAATTAGCAGCGAGTTTTCCTTCCCCTAATTTGTTGACTCCAATGTCGTTTCTGATCAAGACCAAGTCATTCGGGGCAAATGTTCTTCGAATGACTTTTTTGTTGTACTTTGTAGTCATCCTTTGCTTCAACGCTACTTCTCTTATTTGGGCTTCTTCTCGGACTTCGGGGAGTAAATCGAGTTTCTCTTTGTGTCCCTGTATGTTCCCGACTTCGTCATGGAGAATCACCCTTGGGCTTTGTTCATTGATTTCTATTGGTATCATGGCTTCTATGCCATAGACTAGTCAGAAGGGCGTTTCTCCAGTGGCGGATTGAGGGGTTGTCCTGTAGGCCCATAGCACTTGTGGGAGCTCCTCAGCCCAGGCTCCTTTTGCATCTTGTAATCTTTTCTTCAATCCTGCCAGTATGACTTTGTTGGCTGCCTCGGCTTGTCCATTGGCTTGCGGATGTTCTACCGAGGTGAACTGGTGTTTAATTTTCAAACTGGCTACTAGGCTTCTGAAGGTAGAGTCGGTGAACTGGGTTCCATTGTCTGTGGTAATGGAATAAGGTATCCCATATCTTGTGATGATATTTTTGTAGAGGAACCTCCGACTTTTTTGAGCGGTGATGGTGGCCAATGGTTCTGCTTCTATCCACTTTGTGAAGTAATCTATTCCCACGATCAGGTATTTGACTTGTCCTGGCGCTTGGGGAAAAGGACCTAACAAATCCATTCCCCATTTTGCGAAGGGCCATGGAGAAGTGATACTGATGAGCTCTTCCGGGGGAGCCACATGGAAATTTGCATGCATCTGACATGGTTGACACTTTTTCACAAATTCTATGGCATCTTTTCGCAAGGTCGGCCAGTAGAATCCAGCTCGGATCACTTTCCTGGCTAGTGACCTTGCTCCGAGATGATTTCCGCAGATCCCACTGTGGACTTCTTCTAACACCTCGGTGGTCCTTGAGGTCGGCACGCATTTTAGCAATGGTGTTGATATCCCCCTTCTGTAGAGAATATTTCTCACCAAAGTATAATGTTGTGCTTCCCTCCGGATTTTCTTGGCTTCTTTTTCCTCTTTGGGAAGGATGTCGAATTTCATGTATTCGACCAAGGGTTTCATCCATCCGAGGTTTAATCCGGTTACCTCAAGGACCTCTTGTTTGTCTTCTGTTTTTACTACGGAGGGTTCCTGGAGAGTTTCCTGGATCAGGCTTCTGTTATTCCCTCCTGGCTTGGTACTTGCTAACTTGGATAGGGCGTCTGCCCTGCTATTCAGATCCCGAGTTATGTGTTTGACCTCGGTTTCTGCAAAGCATTCAAGGTGTTCCAGAGTTTTTTCCAAGTACCTCTTCATATTTGGGTCCTTTTCCTGATACTCTCCACTTATTTGGGAGGTCACCACTTGTGAGTCGCTGTATATCATCACCTTTGTAGCACCGACTTCTTCTGCTAGCTTCAACCCAGCAATCAGGGCTTCATATTCTGCCTGATTATTTGAAGCTGGGAATTTAAATTTGAGAAAAACCTCTATTTGGGTCCCTCTTTCATCCACTAATATTATTCCTACACCGCTTCCTGTCTTATTTGAGGATCCATCTACATAGAGTTCCCATGTAGTTGGATTTTCCTCTTGGTCTCCTGCGTATTCTGCGATGAAGTCGGTGAGGCACTGGGCTTTAATCGCCGTCCGAGTTTCATACTTTAAGTCGAACTCGGAGAGTTCTATTGCCCATTCAACCATTCTCCCTGCAACATCCGTCTTTTGGAGGATTTGCTTCATGGGTTGGTTCGTGCGTACTTTTATGGTATGTGCTTGAAAGTAGGGCAGTAGCCTTCGCGATGCCACTACTAAGGAGTAGGCAAACTTCTCTAGTTTGTGGTATCTTAGCTCGGGCCCTTGTAGAACTTTGCTGATGAAATACACTGGATGCTGTCCGACCTCGTCTTCTCTTATCAAGGCTGACGCGACAGCCTTGTCTGCTACAGATAAATATAAGACGAGGTCTTCTCCTGCTATAGGTCGGGTCAGAATCGGCGGTTGGCTCAAGAATCTTTTGAACTCCTGGAATGCCTCCTCGCATTCAGGAGTCCATTCGAACTGACATCCCTTTCTCAATAAGGAGAACAGTGGAAGGAATTTTAGTGCTGATCCAGCCAAGAATCTGGAGAGGGCTGCAAGTCGGCCATTTAGCTGCTGGACTTCTCTTAAACAGGTCGGGCTTTTCATTTCCAGAATAGCTCTACATTTATCAGGATTGGCTTTCCCTCTTTGTGTCAGCATGAACCCTAGAAATTTTCCCGCCTCTACTGCGAAGGCACACTTTGCGGAATTTAGTCTCATCCCGTGTAACCTTATGGTGTCAAAGACTCGCGAGAGGTCTAATAAGAGGTCGACTTCTTTCTTGGTTTTCACTAGCATGTCGTCGACGTATACTTCCATTAGGCTCCCAAGGTAAAGAGCAAACACTTTATTCATCAGCCTTTGGTATGTGGCCCCTGCATTTTTTAATCCAAATGACATGACCACATAGCAAAAATTTGCTCTGGGCGTGATGAAGGATGTCTTTTCCTGATCTGGCTCATACATCGGGATTTGATTATACCCCGAGTAGGCGTCCATGAACGATAAGTATTGATACCCCGAGCTGGAGTCTACTAGAGTATCAATACTTGGCAGTGGATAAGGGTCCTTGGGACATGCCTTATTCAAGTCGGTATAGTCGACACACATTCTCCATTTGCCATTTTGTTTTTTGACTAGCACTACATTGGTTAGCCATGTTGGGTACTTGACTTCTCTGATGAAGCCAACTTCTAGGAGCGCCTGTACTTGTTCTTCTACTACTAGGGCTCGTTCTGGGCCGAGCTTGCGTCTTCTTTGTTGTACAGGTCGGGACCCCGGGTAGACCGAGAGTTTGTGGGACATGAGCTCGGGGTCTATCCCAGGCATATCGGAAGCCTTCCAAGCAAAAAGGCCGGAGTTTTCTCTTAGGAGCTTAATCAATCCTTGTTTTAGGGTTTCCCCTAGGTTGGCTCCTATGTGAGTATTTTTTTCTTCCTCTTTGCCGACCTGTATCTCCTCGGTTTTTCCTCCCGGTTGTGGTCGCAGCTCTTCTCTGGTCCTTGCACCACCGAGCTCTATTGTGTGAACTTCACTGCCTTTTCCTCTCAGATTTAGGCTTTCATTATAGCATTTTCTTGTCAATTTCTGATCTCCCTATACCGTTGCTATTCCCGCTGAGGTCGGGAATTTCATACAAAGGTGGAGAGTGGATACCATCGCTCCGAGTCGATTAAGGGTAGCTCTGCCGATTAAAGCGTTATATGCTGACCCTACATTGACAACTATGAAGTCTACACTCAGAGTTTTTGATTTTTCCCCTTTTCCAAAAGTGGGGTGGAGGGGCAAAAATCCCAGTGGCTTTATTGGCGTGTCGCCTAATCCGTATAAGGTGTCGGGGTAGACTCTTAATTCTTTCTCATCCAACCCTAGTTTGTCAAAAGCGGGCTTGAAAAGGATGTCCGCTGATATACCTTTCAGCCCTTTCCTGTACGTCGCTTAAAGAGATGGGGTGTCTTTTGGATATGGACTGTGAGAAGGTTCCTTCTCAAAGCCCATTGACTAACCCCATTATGACTGCCTCGGTGGGCAGGTCTTGGATCTCTAAACATGCTTTATTGAACCTTTCCATATAGGCTCGTAGGGATTCTCCGACCTCCTGTTTTATTCCCAGGAGGCTTGGCGCATGTTTCACTTTGTCTTTCTGGATAGAGAACCTCGTTAGAAATTTCCTTGAGAGGTCTTCAAAATTGGTGACCGACCTCGGAGGGAGGCTGTCGAACCACTTCATCGCTGCTTTCGTTAGGGTGGTCGGAAAAGCTTTGCATCGCGTAGCGTCGGAAGCATCAGCCAGGTACATCCGACTTCTGAAATTGCTTAAGTGATGCTTTGGATCCGTGGTTCTGTCATAGAAGTCCATATCGGGGCTTTTGAAGTTCCTTGGAACCTTTGCCTTCATGATGTCTTCGCTGAAAGGATCCTCCCCTCCTATGGGTGGTTCTTCTCGCTCATCGTGGGAGTTTCGGCCTTTGAGAGAGGATTCCAACTTCAAGAGTTTTCTTTCTAACTCCTTTCGTCGTTCCATCTCCTCTTTTAGGCTCTTTTCTGTCTCCCTTTGTCGCTCCCGCTCCTGTTCCAACTGTTCCAGGCGACTGTGGACTAATCCCATGAGTTCAGTTGCATGGGATGGTCCATCTTTCTTTGATTCGCACCCTTCTGAAGAATATTCCGGAGGTACCTTCTCGGTGCTGATCGTTGGTTTCTTGGCGAAGGGTCAAGTCCGTGTCATTGTTTCCTGTGTTCAGATTCTCTTGTTCCGAATATGATTCCACATGACCCTCTTCTGGGGATTTGTCCGCCATCACTGGTTGATCTCTCGGGTCCCCGGCAACGGCGCCAATGTTACGGTGGGTAACCGGAGATTAATGGATTGGATGGCGTTGGTTGGCCCAATCGCTTGAGAGAGGAGGCCTTCGAATGGGTTTGCACTTCGGGAGCCTCCGTCCGACTTGTGTGCGTGAAAGAATGGGGGTGGTACCTGCAAAGACACTCCGATGCCTAAGTCAGCAAGAGTGTAAGCAAGTCTAGAGAGTATTGGGAGTTAGTGATACCTGAGGGGTGTCAGTGTATTTATAGTGGTGAATCAATAACCACCGTTGGAGTAGTGCCACCTTTTTAGGTGAATAACCGTCCCTTTATTTTAAGGAGGTTGAGATATGGCTCCTGGAAGTGGGTAGAGAGATTTTAGGGGCAGTTACTCATTTGAATGAGTGCTTATCTGCCAGCTAACCTTCGTCCCGACTTCTTTGGAGCAAGTCGTGGTGATGACCGACTTCGTAAGATGAAGATTGGTGCTGGGTGAGGCTCAATCCTTTGGATTAGGCCTTTTGTTTGGACCTGGGCCTTTACTATTGGGTCAGGGTATGAATAATAGGTATTCCTCTTCAACTCTTAAAGTGTTGCTTAGATTATTCTTTTTTTACATAAAGCACAAAGCTTATCATTTTGATCAATAATACCAAATTTACTTAATCTATCCTTAGTATTGTTCCTGCCAACTAACACAAACAAGGTGAATAACTCAACTCTTAGTGGTACCAATCTCCTCCAAATAGAAATAGTAAAACTATAACTTCTAATGTCTTCCGAAAATATTTTAGTCTGCAAAACCAGTACAAATGAGCTAGTAGAATAAACGTCTAAACTATCAAATTTTCATACGATTCTGTCTTCTCTATCATTTGTTAATCTAACAGATTGTATAACCCCATGAAGTCAGTTAACTAATTCTAACTCCTATTGGAATAGATCCCTTCTCAAATGAAAATTCCAAATCCACTCAAACCCATTCCAGAACCCACAATCCTCTATTACAGATCCAACTTAGTTTTAAACCAAAAAAAGTCTTGGAAATATGTCTTTCAGCACATCACATGATAGCCAGTTGTCCTCTCGAAACCGAATTCTTCTTCATCCCCTACCTCCAAAAATAACCCCCTGACCATCTTATCTCTCACTTACTGCTCTTTTATATTCCGCTATGAATTTTCTCTTGTCAGTCAAATATTTGAATTCAAATCATTACAAGAGCATATAATTTTCTTACACAATGGACAATCTTATTTTAAAAAATACCACCACCACTTGAACAATAACGTTGTATTCTAAATTATTGCATCACCCACTCCCAAACTTCCTAAACGTTTTGAAACTTGCACAATTTTCTACCTCTCTAAAGGTAGCCTATGCTTGCCATCCTCATTACTCTACAAGAATCTCTCTGTAAAGAGATCAACTTCTCTATTATTCCTCTAGACATCTTATATAAGCTTAAGTAGTAAATTGGCAGACTATTAAGCACATATTTAATAAGGACCAACTTACCAACTTTATTAAGCGTTTTGACTTTCCACAAGTTGAGTTTCTTTTTCACTTTGTCTATAATTGGTCTCCATGTCTTGACCAATCTCAGATTCTCACCTAAAATAATATCAAGATATTTAATTGGTAACGAAGCTTATTTACACCCCAACAATCTATACATTTTTTGTGACTATCCTTACTCGCAATTGATCGGGATCAAACTAGATTTATTGAAGTTAATATTCAAACTAGACATCATCTTAAAATATCACAAAAATTCCTTGTAATTTCTGATAATCTCTTCTTCTTGAGGGCAAGATGATGGTGTAATAAAGTATATCTTAGTATGTAAAAAAGTACTAATAATATAGAAGAAGATGATGTAGAGAATTCATAGTAAGAATCTTTTATAATCTTTTTATTTTTGGTCAAGAATATACCAGAACTTTCTAAAAAAAATTAGGTAAAAAAATAAAGAAAAATTAGGAAACTAGCACTTTTAGGCTGCTTTTTGTTAGTATTTTTGTGTATTTTCTATCATGATGGACACAATGTCTCTATCTATATTTCATTTGTCAAACACAATTTTGTGTCCATGTGTCACTATCTTAATATCTTGTCCCTATAAACAAACGCATCATTAGTTGGCATAGAATTCAATGATCCCACAACGTTTGGACTAGGGCCCACCCCACCCTGCCTAATTGCGGGCTGGCGGGCTAAACCTGCCAAAATTCCTCTTTTTTTGTTTTTTTTTTTACTATTAACTACTAAATAATATATATATAATTTTACAACCATATTAATAAATTTATAATTACTACAGGCATAAAAAATTATATTTTTTATATTCACAAACATTAAAGTCTTTGTAATTATAAATATCTAACAAACATAATTATAAACCAAATTTTCATCCAAAACAGAATTATAAATATTGTCTCCAAAGTAAAATAAACATAATTATAAATATTGTTTCTAAAGCAACATAAATATAATCCAAAATACTCAATTTTCATCTTTATACTCTTGTAAGTTAGGTTGTGAGAAGTTAGATTTTGAAAAAAAATTTACAAAAATGCCCCCTTTTAAAAAAAACTAAGCCCAGCGATGAAGCCTACCCCGCCAAAGCCTGCGGTTTCAGCGGTGCAGGTTAGGCGGACTTTTGCACTTTGGTGGTTCCAATTTTTCAGTCCGACCCACTTTTTTAGTAGATTACGCGGGCCAGTCCGGCGGATTTAGACCCGTTTGCCACCCCTAATTTAGACTATTAAATGGTCCAATAATAAAACATATTTTTTAAATAATTGTTAAATAATCTTTATTTAATTTTAATTACAACTTAATTCTTTATATATTATTTAATTATAAAATATCTTTTTTATTTTATAAATTATTATTTTATTATTCATTTATCATGTTAATTAACAATTAAAAAAACAATGAAATAGATCTTTCATTAATATCGTGACTTTCATAAATATTTTGACAATACGAATCAACGAATTTTTATCCTTGATCCGTTACATCCGAACAAATTAGCGAAATTGTGTTCGTTAGTAATTCAATCGATTGGAAGTACAACAATTGATTGAATTTCACTCGACAATATGAGTTTTTTTAAAAATTAATTGATCGAAAGTGTTACACGATCGATTGAATTGAACACTGCACTATGTATTAAGCCATTATAAATATTTTGTCTTTTTATATAAATTATTATTTTATTATTTATCTATTTTATCTTTAAAATTTTATCTTTCATTTTTTTATTTTATTTTGATTTAGATATCTAATCATATTTTTCAATATTAAGATTAATAATTAGTGAATAATCTAATATTAATTTATTTTTTAATTACTTAATTTTACAATGGTAATTGTTTATCAATCTTTTTTATTATCAATCTCTTCGTCACTTTTGTTTATGATGTATCTATCTCTTTAACATCTAATTTTTATGGTTCAAGCTGTAATTTTACAATTTGGGTAATAATTTTTTTTAAATATAATTTTTTTTTAATATCCAAATGAACGAACCCCATTCATCTCTAAATAATAAAATTATTTTATTTGTGTTAAAAATTCACATTTTTTATTTCCAACTTTTTAACCAATAATTCTCCAAATTAAAAATTCTTCATTCCCTCCCCAAAGTAATAATTTCATAATAGTTTATTTACTCCCAAAATCATTTAATAAGAATTAGATAATCATCAATTTGTCTTTTATTTGGTGCAGATTGCTTTTGAAATAAAACAACTGATCAAAGAAAAGCTTAATGCTTCAACTGTTGGCATTTTGTCTATAATTCTATATCATCAAGTCTGAATTCTCAAAAATGAAAAACTATGAAATAAACTATCGTCTTTTTTGAATAATAATTTTAAAACTTTTTCACTTTGTCCCATAGTACAGTGATTATGAATTTGAATCTTCAAATTGTTTCGAGACTCTGGAGGCAATAATAGGGATTGACGGTGCAGGTGACGGCACCGAAATCAATAATATTCCAATCGATTGTATTGATTTTTCAATCGATTCAATTTTTAAAAAATTTATATTGTATGTTATGTGAAATTTAATTGATTGTGTTGTATTTTCAATAGATTGAATTATCAATAAGCACGATTTTGTTAATTTTTATCAAATGTAACGGATCAAGGATAAAAACTTCTTAATTTGTATTGTCAAAAACTCAAAATATTTATAAAGGTTACGATTAATGAAAAATTTATTTCGTTATTATTTTTTACTTACATGCTTTGTATTCTTTTAGGTATTATTTTAGTTCATGGCAAAAGATTCGATGGCTCTATAGGTTTACACCATTAAATAATTCTAAAACAAAACATGCTTTTTAATATTAGAAAAAAATTATTTAATAATTATTAAAAAATTTAAAAAATATATTTTATTATTGGATTATTTAGTCATCCAAACATTCTATAATTATCGAATCCTATTCCTTTTTTTATTATTGGTCACATGTTCCACCTCCATTGGTCACATGAGAAACTAGATATTATTAAATTATTTTATTGTTGTTGTTATTGTAATTACTTTATTTGGTTTGAATTTTTCATCTGTTTGAATAATTTATGTTCTAATATTTTTGAAATAGCTTATTGTTGTTGATTGTTGTAAGGAATTTATGAAGTTTATTGTTGACTGTTTTATTTTTGAAATTGCTTATTATTTTTTAAATGACACTTATTCCTCCCAGCAAGACATATAAAAAATTGACAAAGATTTGAGAAATCAGAAGGGTGTCTCCTGCCGGACGTCTGACGATGATCCGTTTCATAAGCCTTGTAAAATTCAGCATCAAGCATCTTTACCATATCAAATTCTGAAAGCCTCAATTGCATAAGAGAGGGTAACTGTCCAAGTGAAAGAAGCACAAGACAATTTCTACATCCCTTCAGCTCCAATTCAGCCATGTTGTGGTATGCACAATGTTCTATCCAATCTGAAAATACTACACCCTGTAATCACTGATTTTTAGTTCTTTTAACTTTTTGTGAGCATGTAAGTTGTGAAACACATCTTTTTTTTATTTGGGAATCAACAATATCACTTTCTTGAAATGATGATCAGGTTAAATTTTTTTTGAAATAAAAAGCTCAACACAGTAAGGTAGAGTATTTAAAAAGTCCAGAGTTACAATACAAACACCAAACAAAAAATAGTAGTTATCTCCGACATTACTATCAACAACTAGACAGAACAAAGTCAACCCACTCTTTGTAGCTCCTAATCGACTTGGTAATAACTTCCGCAACGCATGTTTCTTGATTCCAGAAAAGAAAATCCTGGCATTCCTTTCATACTACGTATTCCAAATGATAGCAAAAAAACCAATCAGCCACCTGTTACGTTCGACGTTTCTTACAGGAGCTCCTGTCCAACTCTCAAAGTGTTGCTTAATGGTTCTTGGAATAGACCAAACTTTATTATAGACGTATAACCAAGCACACCACACCTGCCACGTGAACTCACAGCCAATGAATAAGTGGAAATCATTCTCAGTTTCTTTTTTATATAAAACACAAATCATATCCATGTGATCAATAATGCCCAATCTAATCAATCTTTCCTTAGTATTGACCCTACCAACTAAAACAAACCAGGTGAATAGCTCAACTCTTGGTGGTACTAGTCCTCTCCATATAGATTTAGTGAAACTATAACTCGTAATGTCCTCCGGGAGAATCTCAGCCTGCAAAGCCTGCACAAATAAATTAGTTGAGTAAACTCCTGATTTATCAAATTTCCATACTATTCTATCCTTCCTCTCACTTGTTAATCTGACAGATTGTAGAACTCTATAAAGTTGGTTAACTAATTCTAACTCCTATTGGAATAGTACCCTTCTCCAATAAAAGTTCCATATTCACTCCAACTCATCCCGGAACCCACAGTCCCCTATTACAGATCCGACTTGATTTGAAACTGAGAAAAGCCTTGGAAATACATCCTATAGCACACCATATGGTAGCCAATTATCTTTCTAGAAACGAATTCTTCTACCATCTCCTAACTCTAATGATAACCCTCTGACCATCTTATCTCTCGCTTGCTGTCCTCTTATCTGCAATTGACAAATGTCTCTCCACGGACCCTTTGTATTAGGAACCGACTGACAAGAAAGAAGGACATTTAGATTCAAGTCATTGCAGGAGCACACAATTTTCTTCCATAATGATGACCAGGTCAAATATAAAGCATTCAGGTGTATTTTTATTATTATCTAACTAGATTAAATTTTTTTTACTAGTTCTATATTATTATTATTATTATTATTATTATTATTATTATTGTGTAACTATTTTTTTTATTTTAGGTTAGTTTGCATAAAGAAATTTAGTTATTGTGTATTTGTATTTGTTGATTTTAACGTTATGACTTTGTGAAATAGTATGATAGTATTTTTTTAAATTGATTAAAAATTGAACAAACCGAACTAAATTTAATTAGTTTGGTTTGATTCAAATAGTCTTACTAAAAAAATTAGACCAAATTGAATCGCAATTTAATTAAACAATTGAATTAGATGACTTTTCTTTAAAAAATCGAACCAAATCGCACTGCAAACACTTTTAATATTTATATTCGCTCTCCTAAATGCCAGAAAAAATACCGACCCTAACATGTTTGTAAAAGGAATATAATTTTCTCTTACGCACATAAGGACTCACGTCATTATTGATGAACTCCTAATAAAATTTTCAAACTTTATTAAAATCTATACAATGCACCGAAAGAATAAGCATTCAAGCGATTCAACCAATAACTTTTTTTTTTTTTGTCTTGAGCCAATAAGGACTCTGCATTATACCTTAGACACCAATAAACCTCAAACACCTTACAAAGCATGTTTTTGAGTCCAGATTACATTATCACAGCACCAAAAACGCCCAAAACAGGAAGACCATAAAAGAAGCCTAAGACAGGGAGGCCGAATTACAATACAAGAATGCATAATTATCATGACTCGAGGAAAAAATTATTGAAAAAGTATAGAATACCAACTTATATTTAAGTAATTTAACTGATATTAACCCATTTTAATATTTAATTTATAACTTAAAATTTACGATAAAAAATTTATAATTTAAGATCTATAATTTAATATAAACAAATAATTTTAAAAAAAAATAGTTAATATTAACTGAAAAAAAGGTTAATTATCTAACATTACTCAAAATTATTTTCTTGTTTTCAAATAAATAATGTTAAATAAGTCACCAAAAAAATGTTAAATAATCAATTTTTTTAGCCAACATGAATGAATTTTTTTAAAATTTGTTTATTTATTTTAAATTTAAATTCTAAATCATAAATAACTTAATTTTAAATTATAAATCTAAATTCTAAATTAAATAAACATGCTTTGTAAATTGTAATTACCATTTACCTCCCTATCTGAAAAGTCGGAGGTCCATGGCCCGGCCACTGCGCCATCATGAAAATATTAATTAACTTGAATTTGCAAGCTAATATATGACTGTTCAAGTGAGTTTAGCATCATTATTATTGTTTCCTTTTGTTTCCCCTTTGGTTGTGTACTCTATTATTTTATATTTTAAAATAACTATTATATATTTTTTCTTAACAAATTAATATATGAACGACGATAAAAAAAATTATATCACCGAAAACATATCTATTTTATTTAAATTTTGTCTGCAATATACCTGCAAACGCCATTGTGATAATGATGTGATGCATGGAAGGAATAATTTTCAGAATTGAATATAACACAATAAAACAGAACCCTACAGAATCTGAAGAACGGTGGACGATTACTACATTGGATTGGATAAGAAATGATTATTCTGAAACAGAACCCTCTTATCCAATAAGTATTCATCCTATTCGATCCAAATGTGTATACATTTCTATAACTATTGCTGATAAATACAACAATATGTAACCAATACACCAAATATACTATAAAAAAAGATACAATTTATAGCCAATTTTCCACTAAGAATTTTCAAACACTATTTGTTTAGCACTTTTTAAGTCTCGTTATTAAACTATTCTTATTTTTTATTTTTTATTGACAAATATTTTATGTATATTTAGTTTTATCTTTATAAATTTTAATCAATCAAAAATACATAACAAAATATTTTTTATTTTTACGTACTCTTTATGTATTATTTTAATTTTATTACTTGTTATTTTAAGATGAATTAATTTGTTACATATAGCAATTGAATAATCACAACATGCATATAAAATTAAGTTACGTAGATTTTAATTCATAATTGGTATTTTAACACCCTATAGGACAAGTAATCAATGATTCTTTGAAGGTTGTAGAATTATTTATGAATATTAATTTTTGCACCATTTGATATATATTATAAAGTTCGAGATCATTGTGATGGAGAATTGTAGATAACGTAATGACAAAATTTGACAAGTGTCCCACCACCTGTCAATAAAGGAGATCACGTGTATGGCTTTATTTTACTACACGTGTCCTCAACACACCGATGATTGTTTCTATATAATAGCAGCACTAGGGAAGTAAGGATCCTCACTTACCGAACAGTGTAGAAAACATACAAGGCATAATTGTGAAGCAAAAGAGAAAGAGAAAGAGAAATTATGGCAACAGTTGGAAGGAATGTGGCAGCTCCTCTGCTGTTTCTGAACTTGGTCATGTATTTCATTGTTCTTGGTTTTGCTAGCTGGTGCCTCAACAAGTTCATCAATGGTCAAACTAATCACCCCAGTAAGTATCAACACTTAAATATTTGTGTATTTGATTTGTTTAATCCAAATTGATTATTCATTTAAAAACAAATTGAATAATAGGTTTTGGAGGAAATGGTGCAACCATGTTCTTCTTGACGTTCTCTATGCTAGCGGCGGTTCTTGGAATAGTGTCCAAATTCTTAGGCGGCAACCACATTAGAACATGGAGGAATGACAGCTTGGCAGCTGCCGGAGCCACTTCAGTTGTTGCCTGGGCCGTCACGGCTCTTGCCTTTGGGTAGAAACGTCATTTCATTCTTTCCATCAATTAGTGATATATCTTGAAAATATTTTCTGAAGTTAATTTGGCGAGTTAATACGTTTATGCAGCTTGGCATGCAAGCAGATAAACATAGGAGGACACAGAGGGTGGAGGTTGAGGATTGTGGAGGCGTTCATAATCATTCTCACGTTTACACAATTGCTTTACTTGTTGCTTATCCATGCTGGCTTGTATAGTACCAGATATGGCCCTGGCTACCGTGACTCCGACTACGGCGTAGGAGGTGCTACTACTGGAGACCCTATGCACAAGGGTACTGGTGTTCCCACTTCTACTTCTCGTGTGTGATCATCGATCATCTAAGTCATCCAACTGTATTTTAATTTCGTTTACTCTTTGGGGAGATTATGTTGTAACATTTTCACTTTGTATATGAATGTTTCTAATTATCTTTTGTATTTTCTGCTTTTTCTAATCTCGTACTGTATTCCATCAATAACGTGACGTTATATGCTAAGAAAGCATTGTGGATTATACTTTTTATAGAGTTTTGACATATATTAATTTTTGGAAGGTTTTCCTGCACCGAAAGAAACATGATATAATTTAATCTTAACAAAACTAAATAGAACTTGATGGATTGAATACTAAAGTAAGGGAGTAATGATGAATGCATTAAAAGTATACTTAAAGTGTATAGTTTAGGCAGCAAATATGAGCCATATTGGAGTCTAAAGTGGTAATGGACTTTTATTTTCATTTTTGATTTATTCTAATCTTCTGTACGTTCGGAGTTTATCAAATACCTTGGAAGTAATTTTTTTTTATTTTTATTGTTTTACTCTAACTTGCATCAGATCAAAAATTGATGAAAGAATAAAGGGTAGTAGCCTTTATTTTTAGGGTTATAATTTAGTTGTATAGTGAATTAAGAAATTAAGAGAGTTAAAAAGGAACAACGGTGTCATTAACATAATTTTGGATTCTCGTCGTTAACATAATTTTGGATTCTCGCACAATACCATCTTTCTTTAGTGAAATGTTTCTTTGGTGGAGACAGCTCCTTTCCATGTCAAGTGGAGTCACATTTATTTGACTTATCACCTTGAAAATGCAGACACACAAAAAATTGAATCATCACTTCACTTTGTGGGAGTGGTCTCATTTGTGTATATAAACGCTAGTATTATATGTACAATTTTGATAGTGACTTAAATTCAATTGTCCTAAAATAATTGCTATATTTATGTTTTTTTTTTCACATTTCTAATATACATAATAACTAAAAAAATAAAAAAGAAAGAAGTGACAAAGGTGTAATTATTTGGATTTTATTTTTTCAAAAAATATTGATTGGTGGATGGATTTCTATTTTGGGATCTATAAAGCCTCTAAAAAGACCATCAATGATCCTCTTGTTTTCTTTACTGTACTCACATCACGAGAGGGAGTACTCATCCGATAACACAGTACACTCAGCCACGTGCTCCCAAGCTGAGCTTCACCACACTTCGCACGTGGCAAGTTTCCATATCCCATGCTCTAAATCATTCACCTACTCTCCTTCTAGGGTACTACCATATAATTCTCAGCCTTTTTTCTTTTTTTACTTTTAGATAAATGGTTATTTTTGTGTATTTTTTTTGAATTTGACAAAAGAGCTTGTTGGATTTTAGGTTTTCATTAATAATAAAATATTTTTTTATTTATTATTTATAAGTTTCTATTTTTAATTTTTGGTTAGTTTAAATTCTGGTTTTAATTTATATGGTTATTAGTTTATTTTGCGGTTTGTTAAATTTTGATGTGATAAGCTAAATACTTACCTAATAAGTAAAATATTAATAAATATATTTATTGTATTGGTTTTTGTTCTGTTATATCAATATTTTATTTAATAAATTAATAGCAAGAATTAAGTAAGAATTAAAAGTAATGGTTTTTAAATTTTACAAGATTAAAATTAAGAAAGAGATTATCGAACCAAAACTATGAAATGTATATTTTATAATGACAAAAAACTAAAGGCAGGATTAAGACAAAAAAAATTTCAAGTGATATTGAAACAAAATAAAAAAAAACTAAACTTATTTATTTAAGAAAAAAAATATTAACTTTTGAAATATTAGAAGTTTATGATAGTGTATCGCACGTGTCCTAATTAGTGGGTTTAGAGGTGTAAATTAAAATAGTTGCATATTAAAAGTACTTATCAATATATCTCTTAAATTTTTTGCATTTTGAAAATTTTGAAGATATCTAAATTAACTAAAATCATATAGGTATAGGTTTTTCTATTGATTAATAAAGAGATTTAAGTTTTCTAATTTTTCGATGTTTATGTATAGTTTTTGAATTTCAGTTTCTTTTACGATAAGTATAGATACATAAATTTTTTTAAAAAAAATCAGATGTTTATAGTTTTTTATTAATAAAAAATGAGACACATAAATTTTATTGATTAATAAAGAAACTCATGTATGTATTTTAATAAAAGAATGGTTACAGGTATGTTAGTTTAGGAATTTTAGTTAAAATTTATATATCCATGCAAAAAGTAATTAAAAATTCATTATTATTTTAATTTTTTATTTTTTAATTATTGTAATTTAGTTTTTTAAATTTAAAAAAGTATATTACTATAGTCTTTTAATGTACTTTTTTATCACTTCGAACTCCACATTGTTAATGATATGGTTCAAGTTTTTTCACGTTAAATATATTAAAATAATATTGTATGTATTTTGACATTAAAAAAGACACTTAACAATGACATTTGAGGATTTGATAAATACTAAAATATTTTTTTTTTGAACAATTAATTCTTCCACGATATCATTTAATGTCTTCGGCCCAAAATGCATATAACGTCGTTTTAATATGTCTAATGTGATAAGACTTGAGTTACTCACTAACAACATTAAACTCCAATAATAAAATTTACACAAAAAATTATATTAATATATTTTTTTAAATTTTAAAAATTAAATTATAATAGTTAAAAAATTAAAAACTAAACCAGTACAATTTGTTAATCTGAAAGAACAAAATTTCATATTATGTGTACATCATGCATTCATGCTACGTTCACACTTTCAGCAAGTTTTCATTGTTTTTTATGATATTTATTTTATCAGTATTAAAATTTAACAGGATAACTATGAAATAAATCGATAACTATTCAACATATGGAGGAGGGGAATTTTTAGATTTTTGAAAGTATTTTTTATTGGCGTATATTTATTATCTTTTTATTATAACTGAATTCTGATTTAATATTATCTCCATTTTAACATAAATTTTATATTTTAAATTATAAATTCTAAAATTTAAATATTAAATTTTAATAATATAAAAATAAAATGTTGATTAATATTAATAAATAGTGCTGGTTTCTTAACATATTCCTTTAAATAATGATGTATATATATGCATATTTTGTGAAATTAATATAGACCACCAAATGAAAAATAATTTGTACTACTTGAAGATCACCAATAATAATATGACTTGGCCAAACAAAGTTAATACGGTAGGCCAAATAATCTGAGTCTAATTAGTGTTATAAATGGCACAAAGAATATACTAGCATTTGTACTTACAAAAGTTTCAAACACTAACATAATTACATATAAAAAGAATTAAATCTATCTTGTTAAAATATTATATTTTGAATGAGCATATTTTTGTTGAAATCCATTTCTCATGGTTATAACTTATAACATAAATTCAATTCTTTCATAAGTAGTTGTGTTGGTGTCTAAAATTTTTACAGGAACAAGTGATAGTTTATTCTAATGCATTAATGATGCCGTTTGCAAAACATCCTTAACTTGTGCATTTTGTTGATAATATATATATATAGAAAAAATAACTCAACTTAGTTAACCTAAAACAGCATATAGTTGTTTAGCATATACAAAGAATGAAAGAATACAATTTGTGTGAATAAACATCCTGAATCTTGAGAGTATCTTTAGGGGATATAGATAGTGATGAGAGGAAAGGGGGAAAGAAAAAATAAATAAAATAAAATAAGAAGCAAAAGAAGTCCAAGTTTCCACAAAAACAAATCTGAGTCCCACCCACTTAACAGTTGCCCCAAAAGCAATAACAAGAAGATTCAGAAGGCCATCACCAAAACCACTAATCCAACACTCACTTCATTCTTCATGCTAAATCCAAACCATGTCTGACCCTCCCACCACCCCATTGCCACCACCTCCAATCATACCTTCCCAACCCCACCACCCTCACCACCACCACCACCACCACCATCCTCCTCCTCACCTCCCCCTCATCCACCACTCCACCGCCACTCCACCACCCCCTTCTCCATCTCCCTCCTCCTCCACCTCCTTAGCCAGAGAATACCGCAAAGGAAACTGGACCATCCAAGAAACCCTCATCCTCATCACAGCCAAGAAACTCGACGACGAGCGCAGACTCAAAACCGCATCATCATCGTCGTCGTCGTCATCCGCCTCTCCTGCATGCTCCACCACCCCAACAAGTAGAAGCAGCGGCGAGTTAAGGTGGAAGTGGGTTGAGAACTATTGCTGGAGCCATGGGTGTTTGAGGTCTCAGAATCAATGCAATGACAAATGGGACAACTTGCTCCGTGATTACAAGAAGGTTCGCGACTATGAATCCAAATCACAATCACAACAATCAAACTACGACGACAACAAAGACTTATTACCTTCTTATTGGACCCTCAACAAGCAACAGAGGAAAGAACACAACCTCCCTTCTAACATGGTCTTCGAAGTTTACCAAGCCATTTGCGAAGTTCTTCAAAGGAAACAAACTCAAACTCAACCTCAAAGAATAACCGCCGCAACTCCAACAACACCAATAACAACAATAACCACCCCACAACAACAAACTCAACCTCAACCTATCACAATAGTAACTTCACCACAACCACCGCCTCTTCTTCCACCTCCGCCTCCACCTGCACCGCCACCGCCGCCGCCACCACCACTACCCCCTCCTCCTCCTCCTCCACCACCGGCGCCACCTCAGGCTCCTACCAGCTCCACCACTCCGGTGGT
>NC_029780.3:118987971-118991000 GCF_000817695.3 Arachis duranensis | reverse complement strand
TATTTTTTGTTTAAAATTTATTATTATTTTTGGATGTTGTGTTGTGAGTGGGTTATCGGTCAAACTTGCAGGGTCTGAAAACCCTGCCACATTTAATGGGTCCCATTTTTCTAACTCTTCATCTTTTCTTTTTTTCTAATACCGTACAACCGGTTCCACAATACTTAAAATACACCCGAAACCCTCTTCGTGATCTCTGACCGTTGGATCAATCCGTGGATTGCATCACACGGTGGGCGAGGACTGTTTTCGTGCCATTGGTGCTTTCTCACACCACGTTGCTTCACTGCACAAAGATTCTGCTTCTCATTAAAAAATATATATATTCAGGAAATTAAAAGTGTTATGCTTTTCTATATTTTAAAATTTTAATTTAATTTTTAGTTTCCAATAATTAAAATAAAATAAAAAATTGAAAATAAAGGGTTATACAGTACAATCATGCAGACCAGTGTGTGAGAGGGTACCACCTCATGATTGTCATGGATTTTGTGGGCTGTCCAAGAAAATAGATTCTAAGTTGCTTAATCCCTCTGGGTGTAATCATTAACATAATCCTTAATCCTTAATAATAACAAAATCTCAAATCTTACTCCATAATTATAAAAATCTTGCTTTGTCAGTTTTCCACGTAGTCAATGCCAATGACCCAATGCCCAATACCATCACATAATCTTACTCATGCAAATTAATTAATTCATCAATTCACATTTTCATGCTAGTTTAATTGATTGTTACATATTACATAGCATATGCTTTATTGTTTATTGTTTCATGATTTCATGCAATGTAATATGTTACAATTATTATTTGTTGGATAGGGAGGTCAGAATCATCATCAGGAACAGAAGAAGATAGTGATAATGATGATGATGGATCCGAAAGTAAGCGTAGGAAAGTGAAGAACCTTGGTTCAAGCATAATGCATAGTGCTTCAGTGCTAGCAAGGGCATTAAGGAGTTGTGAGGAGAAGAAGGAGAAGCGCCACCGTGAGATGATGGAACTTGAGCAAAGGCGGATACAAATGGAAGAGGCTCGAAACGAGGTTCAACGGCAAGGCATCGCCACCATCGTCGCCGCCGTCACCAACCTCTCCGGTGCCATTCAATCACTCATCAATAATAATCCTGAACGCCATGGCCAAAGATAATGTGCATCCCATGACATATTATTAATTAATTAATTAATTATTGCTTCAATTTTCTCTTGATTATTATGTGATTCAAGAAAAAAAAAAGAATTATATATAATATTCATTGGCCATTATTCTTTTGCAACCAGCTATCTATCTTATTAGAATTCAGTATCCTCTATATGGATTGATTATTGATTTTCACATGATTTATATGTCAGCTGGAGAGTGATGTTGCATCCTGTGGTATATGTTCCATTCTTTGATCAATTCACTGGGACAAGCTAAGGTTGATCTTGTGATTGTTATGTATATAATTTTTATTTAATCAACGTCTTACATGATTTGTTTGTTTATCTCTTACATATTATGAAATAGGGTATTGGATATTGAATATGGGATATCCACTTTGTGGTGTTTGGTTTATATAAGTGAAAAAAATGTGTTTTTGCCTTTAAGAAGGATGATGGCCACTATATATTGCAGTTGTGTAAAACTTGTATGGGATAATAATGTCAAATTCATTCAAAGGGGAAATAAAGAGATGTGTTACTTGATTTATTTTTGTTTTTTGCATTCATACATTTTCCCTTTTTCTTTTTTGTTTTTCTCATGGGTATTTCTATCTCTAATAGAATAGCTTATAGCTAGACTTATTTTCTTAGCTAGTGATATTTTTTTAATCTCCAAGAGTACACTTTGCTTGGACTGCCTCTCTCCCTCTTAAAATTGTAGGAAAAATTATTATGCATATCTTTTGTGGAATTTTTCTTTAATAAAAGATAATTATTTCTTTTTTTTATGAAGTATACTTTTAATATTAAATGTAAAGATGTATAAAAAATATTATTAAAAATTATTTATAAAAATTCATCATTGTAGTGTATGCATTTTTATTTGAGGAATGTTAGGAGTCAATTAGAATTTATTGTTTTTGGTTATCACTTATTCATGAACTTAATTCATTTGATTTAGTAATCTATTTAAACATTGATGACTAAATACAATAAATTTTGATGATTTTTTAAATATTTTTCTTTTTATTTCTAATATTAATGATAAATATAAGTTTCTTTATTAACCTCATTCCATGTAAAATTAAAATTTGACTTAATGTTTATTTCATGTGTGAATTCCACAGGTTTCGATTAGCTAAAGTAATTCTGTGTAAATGCGAATTAAATTAGCTTGTTGATATCAGATTTAGTTTATTGAAAGAAAAAATTGAGAGATTTTATGAAACTATTTTGATTTATAAAATTAAAAATTCTAACTTGTGTATATATACGTATAGACACCTATAGATATTAAAGTGAACATTAACTAATGAAATTGTATATTCCATCTAAAAAGATGCATGGAAGGGTGTATATGGATTTTCAGTGGAATAGAATAGAATAGAATAAAGATAGCGAAGTGAGTGTGGTGATGGGGATTCTTGAGACATAAATAGGCAAAGGGGGTATTGGAAGTAAATGAGAAAACAGAGCTAATGAGAAAAAAAAAATAATTTGTACTTAAAAAGAAAGGAGTATATTGATAGATGGGTATTTTGGGAATGACAACATGCTAGAGGGGGAGGGAAGGGAAGGGGGGGCAGAGAAGTGCTCATCCCATTCTGAGTCACAAGAGGCAGTCAAAGGGGGGAAGGGGGGGAGTCAATTTTTCTTTTGACCACATAGGACACTGACCCCACCACTTTTGCCCCCTTCCCTTGTTGTACCCTCACTTCATAAAACGCCAAAACCATGATAGAGTCTCCTCAATGATTCATCTGATATTCCCAAAATGCCCCTCCCCGTCCCATCTCTCTCCCCTCCCCTGCTTAGTACAGGGCTACAGACTGCCTTTCCAGGCATCTTTAACTCGCCAATCCTGCTACTTTATCACCGACACA
>NC_029780.3:118987204-118987832 GCF_000817695.3 Arachis duranensis | reverse complement strand
GTAAAATGAGAAAGGTTATTTTTTTTTATGCATTAGAAAAATGTTGATTTCATTCCCTTCTATTTATTCTAGCTGACGAATTAAAAAAAATACTATATTTTATATTAAAAAATACTACATAATTATTTTTAAAAAAATTGCTTTTTAGTTAATATTTATATAAGTTTTATTTTTGATAGTTAATATTCATGTAAGTTAAGAAATTTGATTGTACATTTATATATTTTTATATTAAATAAATTAAAATTCAAAAATTTAGTTAATAAAATAATATTACAATAAGAAAAATAAAAAGTCAAAAAAAAGTGAACCAATATATGTCCGTTCGGCTCAAATTCGTTTAAATTATGAATTATCTGAACCAAGCCAAAAAAAAAAATTAACTTATAAACAAGTAATATTTTTATATCTCGATTCACCCATTTTTAACCGTAAACTAAGTCAACTCACTAGTTGATGACACATTTTGACGACTTTTTAGTTTTTACTATGCTAGCATCTTTTTACAAAATTGGACATGATTTTATTTTATTTTTAACTTTCAAGAATCTATTTTTCTAAATAAAAAGTTCTGCATTAATGTATGTTAGGACGCTCATTCCTAGAACTATTAAAAAGTTCTTTAAAA
>NC_029780.3:118915483-118986973 GCF_000817695.3 Arachis duranensis | reverse complement strand
ATGATTCTTTTAATATTATTTAATGAATATTTTTTTATAATATTCTTTAAATATGTCATTAGAATACATGTTAGCAAATGTCCATAAAATTTAAACACTCACCTCGTTTGGTGATTTCAGTGTTATTAATGATGGGATCTATTTTTTCTTCTTTTCTTTGGTAATTTCAGTGTTATTAATAACGGAATCTATTATTAATTATGTATAAATATTTAATACTTTCACCTTTTTTATGAATAGGAGCTGTGCAAGTTAACAGTTATTGGTTAAAAGTTAAAATTTAAAAAGTGACAGAAAATGAAGCAAATACACTGTTAGATGTAAGTATCCCATTGTATTTATAATGCACCTCATGAAATCAATGTTCCTTGAATATGATGTATGGTTTAAACCAATTAAATGTTGCTAATTTGAAAAATGAACAATACTCTAAATTATTTTTTGAATAAACTTTTAATATATTATTTTAGTTTTTAATAAATTTTGATTATTAAATTACTATTAAATTTTGTTAAAAAGTAAAAAAAAAATCAATTATTTTTGTTATTTAATATAAATATAATAATTTTTAATCATTTTTAAAATTTTTAGATCAATTTTTCTATATAAACAAACAATTTAATGCGGAGATTGATTTATCTAAAGAAATAAAGATTTAAAAATTAGTTTGATAATTAAAATTTATTAAGAATTTATTTAAAATATTACTTTTAAAGAATAATTAAATTAATGAAAATGATATTAAGAGCCTGGATGGAACTTATTCTTTGATCACTTGCTTCTCCCATAATAGTTTTTTTTTTCTTTTTTCTTTAGCCCAATAATTAATCCTAATGTTTATATTAGTAGTTCATTTCAATTTTGAAGGTTCCTGAAACTGATAGGCATTGGAATGGAGGTGTGCTTCTTGTTGGAGGTACAGTAACAGGAGATAGAAGGAATGGGGTGCTATAAAAGAAATTGATAAAATTACAATTTTGCAATATTTGGACTTTGTTAGACTAATAATTTTAGATTGTGCTTCGTAAAAAAATTGAGACAGAGAAATAGCGACTGAGATATTAAAATTAATTAAATTTTTGTATTATATTTAATATAAAATATATAAAATTCAATTATTCAACTGCAACCCTAATCTCGGGAAATAAGTGCTATCTTATAGATTTGGTCCAGTTTGGATGACATGAAATTTAGTTTGAAGATTTGGTAGCTTTTCAGAAGACGGGACCTATGTTCAATCTAATAATTTTGCTACAATGTGTGCGAGTCCTTACATAGATTTTTATATGCCACCTTATTTATGTGTTAATAAATAATATTATTAGGACTTCAAGAGAAAAATAAAATAAAAACAAATACAGTATTCACTTTGGGCCTACGCCGCCGTTGTCTTTTGAAAAATAATAATAATACCCAAGTGCAGTACTTATAGTTTCTCGTTTCATTCTATAACTTAATTCATAAGGGAACTTTAACTATTTTAATTATTTTATTTCTTTAGACTACGTATAACTTCCAGCGGTCACATAAATTAAAAATAATTTTTAATTTTAATATCATCTCTGTCCATATATTATTTAATGTTTAAGATTTACTTGTGTCCCTTCTCATGTATTATGCACTATCATTATCAGTCTATCTATGGAGGCCTTAAATTCAAAAGAACAACAAAAACAAAGGGTAATTTTTTTTCTCTAAAAGATATGTAATTATATTATTTTGTTAAAAAAAACCGTTATCCATTATAGAAACAAAAAAAAAGATTTTTTATTTTAGTAAACACCAAATATTAACAAAAGAAAAATGAACATAAAAAAATAAGAATTTACCAAAAAAATGATACTCTATAACTTAAGTTATTTTTTGGTAGAGTTTTTTTGTTATTTCTACATACAATTACTGTTTTTACATCTTCTCACCTTTAAAGAACTCCAAAATTTCTCATTTTTCACAACGCTCAATACAAAAATAGAAAGAGGGTTATAGAAGATTGTTCTCTTCTAATACTTCTACTTATTATTTGCCATAAAATCCACATTTTGTACTATAACATTTACAAAAGAATAGAAAGAGGGTTATAGAAAATTGTTCTCTTCTAATACTTCTACTTATTATTTGCCATAAAATCCACATTTTGTATTATAACATTTACAAAAGAAGAGAAAGACCAAATCGCATTACACCAAATTATGAAGGACTGTTTCGTTGTCATTTCTGCATCTTGGGCACATTATTAAAATATTTGAGAATCTCTAGTTAATCAAATTGAGTACAGATAATTTTTTATGGATTATTTTTTACAGATAATTTTTTATTTTGGATGGTAATTTTTATCCCAAATTGATTTCCAGAATGTTAAAAAGATGCTCGGTCGGCACATGAAAAAATCACAAGTCACCCACTATTTCGAAGTCACATTGTACTGCTTCCTCGTGTTCCAAATCCATTTATCCATTTAAGTTTGTCCTCATCATCGTCATTCAATGAAAAAAATTCACGAATTGATCTCTGAAAAAAAAACTGTTTTAATTAACTCTATTCCATTTTTCATTCACTATAACTAAATTATGTATCTAATTAATGTCTGTTATTAGAGTGTTGTTGTTATTAAATCTAAAATGATAATTTGAGGTGATATAAATTACTAATTTAATTTTAATGTACAATTAATATAAAATAATTTTATACATATATCTAATTATATAATATTATATTAATAAAAATAATTATATTTTATATTAATCATATAAATAATTATTTAATAAAATAGATATAATTATATAACTTGTAAAATATTTTAACTGTGAGCGTATCAAAATTAAATTTATAAATCACATGGGTAACCGTAAGCAAGGAAAAGATCAAATGAAGCATAGAGCAAGTTAACATGATTTTGTAGTGTTGCTTTCGAAGTTAGTTAATTTGATATGGATTTGATAATGTATGCAACTATAAATGAATGTATGTTGAATCACATCACATCAAAAACTAAAAAGGTAGATGCATGCTAATAAAGGTGGATTGGGTTGGGTGCAGGTTGGCCCATATGACTTTGAGTTTACGTTGGCCCGGTAATAGTTAATCCACTGTCCACATGCACCTTTTGTCATCCTCCTATTTGTTCTCTGCTCTGGATTCATATAGTTATCTGTCACTTAAGTCTTAACCAAAAGTAATTTTAAAAAACCAAATATTTTTTTTTCTCAAACTAAACTGTAGCCATCCAATTCTATCGTCAGAAAATGATTATTTAACGTAGTATAAAACTTTTGTTTCAAATATTTTAAATTATTTAATTTATTAAATTTTATTTTTTTACCGCTTGAAAAAATTTTTGTTTTATTTTTATTTGTTAATTTTTCCAGTTAGTTGGTTTTTTTGAGTAAAATATATTCTGTCTTTAAAATTTATTAAAAATTATTTTTAAATGTGATTTTATTTTAATTTTATTCTAAAAAATTTTACTTGTATCAAATATATATTTTTATTATTATTTTTTTAAAAAATTTAAGACTAATTTAACAATAATTTTACAAGAATAACTATAAATACGAACACACTAAAGATAGTTGTGGTACATTATTATTGAATTATTTTTAATTTTTTTTAAAAATTTAGTTTTGAGGATATATTTAATACAAATAAAAAAACTTTTAGGATAAAATTAAATTAAAATAAAATTTAAAAATATTTTAAAATTTGTTGACAAATTTTACTAACAAAAAAGATCGAGATATTTGAGAGTCGTTAGATGAAAATTTAGTCAAATTAGTCAAATCATCTAACGGCTCTTATATATCAACTTCACGGTGAAGTCGACTGCACCTGAGTTTTCACCTTTTTTTATCTCACATGATGTTATCGTTGAAAATTATTAAACAATTTGACTAAATTTCACATGAATTGGACTGAAAGTGAGTAATTGTAATTCTAACTTTTAATTTTATTCCAACAATCACAACTGTTCACAGTCACTGCCATCGTCCTTAACCCCAACTGCCGAAATTGCCATCAACCATGACCCATCATTGGCCTCCACCTCTAAATGTTACTGTGATCTAAATTCACCATACCATCACTACCAACACTAACATGAGCAACAACAACAGAATTAGTCAAATACATAAAAAAAAGACACCTCTAAACACACAACTTGAAAGAACGGATCGGATTGTTAAGGCAAAAGGGAAGGGCGAATAATGGAAGGATGCAAGACACGAAAAAGAGGTGGCGGCTGAGACAAGAAAGGCGATGCAAAAAGGGAGAAGGAAGAGAAAGACGACGGTGAAGAAAGAAGGGTGCGACAAAAATAGAAGCAGATCTGTCGTCACCATTTGAAAAAATGTAGTAGCAGAAATAAAAAGTAAGCAAGCGATAGTGATGGTGACGTATGAAGGGGGGAGATGAGGCAACGGTATAATGGTGACAATGATGGTGGTAGCAACATTGGGAGGGGGAGAAGAGGACGCTGTTAGTTGGAGTTGTTACTTTGGAAGACAGAAAATGAGGGTTATAGGAAGAAGGTGAATTTTAGCCTGCGCCTGTTCAAAAGAGGCGTCTGGAACGCCTGTCCTTTTTTGTTGCTGTGGCTTTCTATGCAACAGACACGTATTTTTATGTGACAATGACGTGTATTTATGTGACTTCCATCCAATTTTATCCTGTATTTTTATAATTACGTTATGGCCTCTTGTGTTTGTGGTGAAAATGCAATATACATACATTAGATGTTAAATGTGTAAACATGTTTTCAGTTTTTGGTGGTCCAGTGGACTTTTTAGTTGGGCTGATTAAATGTATGAATACATTTTTGGTTGGTAAGGAATGCCCTTTAAATGTGTGAATATATTCTTGACCAAAAAAAAATGTGTGAATATATTAGAAAAGTGATACGTTTTTTGTGACAATATTTTTGCACACTGGACAAGAAAAATTGTAACAAACTGAACCATAGGCAAATATTAAGAATTAAATGATTGTTGTGTGTATAGCCATAAACAAATTCCTTAGTTGTTTTGTGTTAACCAAAAACAGAGTTGTTTTGTTAAAAAATGCAGAATTATTTAAATAATTTATTCAGTACCAAAAAATTAAATATTTCAATAAGTTATTTTTTGGAGTTGACTTAAAAAATGATTTTAACAATTATGAAATTTGATTCTAATTCTATAGAACAATATTATGTAGTTGTCAACTCCTTTTTTGTTCGTGAATTTGTGAATACTAATTTAAGCATGGTATTTATTGGAACATTTTGTTGTTCAAAATACGTTAGTGAAATCACGACACATTAATTATTACGGGAAATATAACTAGTAATTGTCCACTTCCTTAAATAGTTTTCACCAAGATTATATTAGCGAACGTTTATCACATATATTAAATTTATTAATTGAAAAATTTTTATATTTATTTAAATAAAAACTATTAATTTTTTATTAATAAAAATCTTAACAAGACATGCTAAGTAAACTCTTGTACTACGGATTTATAGCCATCAAATTTAAAGGAAATGAAGCAAATGAAAACAATTTGATGTAATGAAAGCATTCAAATAATGGTTAGCTTTAGTTAGGAAAAGTTTAGGTAGATAATGAGAATACTAAATAATGTGAAAAATGGGTATGTCAAATGTTTAATTTAATAGGTATGTAGATAATTATGTTCATTATTTTTAATTAGATGGTTATTTTTTTATTCGATTTACTCATACACAGTTAACAATGGTTGGATATTCAATTCACTAGGTGTGCAGATGGTTATCCTAATATTAAAGTTTAAGAGCTAATTTGGGATGGAGTATTTTTTTACTTTATTGGGTCAGTGCTAGAACCCATTATTTGCATTGTTTACTTAATAAAACCCAATTAGTTATTAATGCATGTCAATATTTTAATTTTCATTTTCCATGTTTTAAAAAGAAGGGTTTTGCTATCCTATATTAAAAATGTAAAAAAAAAATTGTAATAAATAATATTAAAATATTTTCTTTTATTATATGTTTAACTAATGTTTTTAGAATCTATGATAGCAAATTTCTAAAAAAAAAAAATAATATATTTCATGATTTTTTTTAAAAAAGTTGTTATTCATATAGTACGACTGTTACATAATTATATGTATAAAATTCATATAACTAATGTGAAGTATATTTTTTCACATACTACTACTAGACTTTTTTTTTTTTTGTTAAGTACAAACTAGACTTTTTTTTATGATAAGTACAAACTAGACTTTTAATAGTCATTTAATGTTGCAAAAAATTGGACTGACCCATTATTATAGAAGACTAGAAGAGCAAGTCACGGTCCAAAAAAAGCTTCATGAAATTGTGGGGCTATTTTCTAACTATTAATAATAAAAGTGGTCTAAATTCAGATAGTACTATATCTAGTGATCAAAACTGAAAATGAGTATAAACTTACAAATGACTGACAAACCTGTGTCAGAAAGTAGAAGGCGTTCCAGACGCCTCTTTTGAACAGGCGCAGGCTAAAATTCACCATAGGAAGAACAGGGTTTTGAGGTAAAATAAAAGGTGAAAACTTACATGAAGTCGACTTCACGTAAAGTTGATAACTGAGAGTATGAAAATTTAGTTAAATCAGTCAAATTGTCTAACGACTTTCAAGTATCAACTTAACGTGAAGTCGACTCCACCTGAGTTTTCACCAAAATAAAAGAATTTGGATATTTTACTTTGATCCCTTATTTTTTTGAATACTTTATTTTTTATATTTTTTTGTTCTATTTATAAATAGATGGGGAGAAATTATATTTTATCTTTTAAGATAAAATTTAAAATTTAAAAGATCTAAATCTAAAATAAAAAATCACTTATTTTTATTATAAAAAATTGAAAATAGTTAGGAACAAAAAACTATTAATTAAAAATGGTCAATATTTATTATTTTTAGTTTTATTTAATATATTTAATAATAAATAAATATTAATAAGACAAATTTAAATTTATTATTTTTATTTCTCTAATATTATAAAAAAATTAACTGTAAAAGTTGAATTGAAAATTTTAAATGTTAAAAAAAATTAAATTAAAAGTATTTGAAATTATTTTAAAGAATTTTAAAAATGATAAAAAAAATTATTTTTTATTTTTTGAATTTAATGCAACTGAAATTTATGGAATAGATAGAATCTTTCTAAAGATAAAAAAAAAATCTAGCATCTTAATTATTTCACCTTGATAAATCAATTAGGAGTTTTGTAAATAACATCATGTATATCTAATGTATTAGTCTATCTTTTTATTTATAAATAAGAAGAATAAATTTGAGATTAAGTAAGATGGTAAATATATTATACTAAAACTAAAATATTATAGGTTCAAATCTTAGAGTTGATAAAAATATTCTTGTATAAATTATACATAATAAATGGTAAACCAACTTCAAATTTGAAAAGAGTTAAGATGGTAAGTGTTCTTATTGGGGTCATGATGAGAGAGGCTCAAGATTAGCGCTCCTACTCGATGTCAATATTGTCCAGTGAAAAGATCACAGTGGAAAAACTTTCAATCAGGGTCCAAAGAAATCCAACCTAAGCACAAAAGTTAGGAGAAGCCTTACTATCTGAATCGGCTGCCATTTTTGAGTGAATGATGCATACCTAATTCAATTTTGGGAGAATGTTGGTTAACTCAAAGGTGTTTACGAATATTAGTAATCTGATTATCCGTCTAAAGTCGATTAGACTTGATTATATTAGTTTTGAATGTAATGAGTAATTAGATCAGATTCAATCTTAATTGGTGCGGATATTGACTATAAAATCATTAGAATTCGAACCAATTCGATTAGTCGATTATTTTAATATTAATTAAAAATAAATAAAATTTAATAATATTGTTCTTGTTGTTAAAAGATTTGACTGAGGTATAGCTCGTCGTAAAAAGAGAGATATCGTCCTGTCTTATCTACGGATAAGTTATATGTTGGACTCCAAAGAACACCAGAAAAGATGGATACCTACAAAAGGTGCTCCAACGCTTAAATCAGTAATAATTCAGAAAAGAGAATAAAAATGACTTAAGTGAGTATTAGATTTTCAGATGTCATCTACTTTGACCTAATGTTACTTTATATAGACTAAATAGAGAATAAGTCTTTTGAATATACTCGGTTAACAAATCATAAGCTATGACTGTAGTGAGAATCAAAATGTAGTTATCGTGATATTTTTAGCATCTGTTTTGACTATTTTATTGAGTTGTTGGTGATGACGTGTGATGAAGTCATCATATCGTTGTGCTGAGTGTTATCATATTTTTAAGTTATGAGTCGAGTTATAACTTCTTTGGGCTAAGATATAAGTTTTATTGGTGGAGTATAAATAATGGATCAAGACTTGTTCCCCGAATAATGAGTGGCAATTATCGAGTAATACATAATGGACTAGATTGTAACGGCCGAGTTAAAGATATAGCGACTAAGTTATGTGTTAGTAATTTATGAGCCATGAAAATCTTAACGTTCTGTTGACCTAATTTTTGAATTATAGCTTGTAGTCGCTGAGTTATAGTAACCATATCACAACCTCCAAGCTTGACCTATTTATTTTTAAGAGAAACAGGTTGAGCTTTTATGAAAATCGAGTTATAACTCGGCAGGATATAGAAAAGATGTGGTTGTATTATAATTCAAAGGTATGAGGATTAGCCCCCAAGATCAACTTAATAATCTTAAAAATAAAATTGGGCAAACTTGTCATTGGAAAAGGTGTTGCGTATATAAGTATATTTTTGAACGAGTTTGTAGGTGATTGTTTGTTGGACTGACGCCGACTTATAGGTGTCGGTTTGCTTTGACTGATTCTGATTTATAATTATCGATTTGTTTAAAGTGATTCCAACTTATAGATGTCGGTTTGTTTGGATTGATCCGACTTATAGTTGCCAGTTTGTTAGATTGATACCGACTTATAACTGTCAGTTTGTTTTTCTATGCCAACTTTAATATTGGTTTGTCGTAATATGTGAACTGTGTAGGAAAAATAGTAGCCAAAGTAAAGACATGAATAAAAATAAAGAATGATAAAGTTAAAAATAATGTACTATTTATTGAGGATAGTAGCCAAAGTAAAGACATGAATAAAAATAAAGAATGATAAAGTTAAAAATAATGTACTATTTATTGAGGATTATCCTCTTAACATAGAAGGTAAAGCAACAATTAAGAATTTAACCTGACCTGGTACTTGTGAAAAAGGGCCGAAGATGTCTAACCCTCACTTATTGAAGGGTCAGCTTACCTCTGATGTGTGTAATTGCTTGGTTTGGTTGTGAATGATTGGTGTTTGGCGTTTGAGATGTTCTGGACGATTGTAATTGTTTGTGGTTGAATTATTGATCATTTAAGAAAATTGAATAATTTGGGTTATTGAATGATTTTTGTTAAATTGGTGGTTGACGAATTGGTTTTCTTGAGATTTGGAAATATTTTTATATTGAAAATGAGTTTGAGTTATTGAAAAGAGTTTGAGACATTGAATTTGGATTGTTGATTTATCGAAAATGATTTTTGGTGAATTGAGAATAATTTGAGATATAGAAATTGGTTTGATTTTGGAAATGATTTAAAGGAGTTTGAGGAATATTTGGATGAGACCCGAAAAAGGTGGTAGAGTCCAAGTTTTAGAGGAGATGTTGCCGAAATTTTATAAAAATTAGAGATTTTATTTGGATGGTTATTTAAAAAAATTTGGATTTAAGGGTTGTAAGACTTGATTTTGAGTTATTAAGAAAATAATTACGTTTTGAGTTTGAAATTACTGATGGATGCAATGGGAGGAATGATGGTGATTGAATTTGAATGAAGGATAATGAGGATTGATTTTAAAGTATGGTTTTTAAATAAATTGAATGATATTGATGAATGATGATTGAGATATTCATATGGCATATGTATATATATATATATATGAATTGAGCTTGGAATTTTTCCATAGAATATTAAATTATTGAGTTTAGAGTTTGACTCTATGGATTATTATTGAGCTTGGAGTTTGACTCCATGGATATTATTTTTGAGATTGGGGATACGCGTACAGAGGGACTGTCTAATGGTTAGATACCAGGACATGTCGGGTTGACTGTATAACTGATAGATGAGCTCATTAGCCAAAGGACAGGCATGCATCATATGCATTTGTATGCTTTGCTTGAGTTTGAATTTCTTTTGGTTTACCTAATTGCTAAACTGTTATTAACTGCTATCTGAGCTATTTGCTATAACTGCTATCTATACCTGTACTTTCCTTATATGTTTTGTCTGTGTTTGTTCTGATGTGGTACTTTTGAGATTATTGGTGATGAGATGATGACTGTGTTGATTGATTATGTGATGGGCTGAAGGTTGTGATTGGTTTCTGATTGAGTTATTAGTAAAGTATAAAAAATCAAGCTGGTTCAGCATAGACTTAATGAACATATGCTTGGAACAGGTTGGTCATTCATACAGTCTAGGAAACTGATTGAGATTTTTCTTATAAGAAAGAAGGGTTTTGGATTTCTGAAAAATTAAATATTGTTTCTTTGAAAAAGTTTTGGATGATTAACAGTCGGTTTTTAAAAAGATTTATAAGACGAGCGATAATCACTACAATCGAAAAACAGTTTTCTATTAAATATCGTCTTATAACAATTCTTAAACTCTCTACTAAGAACCCTTTTGAGGACGATGTTCTTACTCCCCTACAAAAATTTTTTTCA
Source organism: Arachis duranensis (assembly GCF_000817695.3). Taxonomy (NCBI): domain Eukaryota; kingdom Viridiplantae; phylum Streptophyta; class Magnoliopsida; order Fabales; family Fabaceae; genus Arachis; species Arachis duranensis. The sequence goes on along the minus strand of NC_029780.3, from coordinate 118,976,247 downwards.
GTGATAGGTTCAGGAAGTTTTGGCACGAAGCCGCGATTGAACCATGGAGCTTTACGTATATATATGTTTTCATTTTTTTGTATTTGAATTAGTGTTAAACTTTATTTTACCCCTCGTCATTTGAAATTTTGAGATTTTAGAGGGGTAGAACTTGTATATTAAGAAGTTTTGGATAAGTCTAATATATTTACTATTATGTGAATATGATATGTGACTATGTGATTTTAAAGTAAAAACTTTTCGCTTTTATAATAAAAGATTCGGTTCATATTCGCGAAAGCTCAATATTAAATAAATATAGTATCAAATTAAAGGATTAGAGGTAAGTAACGTCTGAACTTTTAGTACAATCATGAGATATTAAAAGTAAGGGTGTTACAGAACATGCTCACCTAATAAACCTACCAGTTCCCATGTGGATGGTTGGAGAGCTCTGTCATTCAGCTTTATTTTTTGGTATGTGGAATAAAACAGTATGTCGGTGCTGCTGCCTAGGTCCATAAGGACTTTTTTCACCAATGGCTTGTTAAATTGTAGTGATATAACTACAAGATCGTCCAAATTTTTTTCCATTACTTTGCAATCCGAAGAGTTGAATGTGACGTCTGAGAGAGCCACGTTGGTGGTATGGGACGGTTCAGAGCTAGTGATTGACATCATGGTTCTATAGGATCTTTTTTCTAACTGAGTTGGTACATCCTCCACCTGCGAAACCACCAGAAATACAGTTAATAATTATGCGAGGTGGGTTACAATTTTCGTCTACCTTATTTCCTTTGTCTCTGTGATTGTTGCTTGGTTTAGTTTGTTGGCTGAGGTCTTCTATTTGTCGTCTTTGTCCTCGACTGTCAATGTATTTGTCTAGTAAGCCCTGGTGGGCTAGCTTTTCGAAAAGAACTTTTGCTATAACGCAGTCATCTGTGGTGTGGCCATACTTTTGATGAAAGGTGCAATATTTGAACTTGTCCACATATCGTTGGTCTTAGTATGTCCCTGTTTTGTTTGGTGGTTTGATCAACTTTGAGTGTAGGATGTCCTTGATAATGTCCTCTATCTTAGTGTTGAAAGGAGTGTTTGTATCAAATTTTGGTGTTAGTTTGAAAATTTTTTTATCAGTCTTATTACTCGGGTACTTGTTTTGCTTTTCCTCTTCTCTGTTAGGGTTAGGCCTCTCTGTCTTCCAGATTTATCAGAGCTCCTCTATTTCAATCTGGCTTGTCGCCTTTTTATGGAATTCGGCCAATGTCTTCGACTTCATGACAACTATAGTCTCCTAGAATTTTTCAGGGCAGAGTCCACTTTTCAGGGCATGCAAGTAAACTTCTGGGCTGAGGTTAGGTATCAACATGGTTGCCTTGGCGAACCTCGTCATGTAGTCTTTGAGACTCTCATGTTGTCCTTGCTTTATGGTGCTGAGGTAATTTGAGTCGTGCACATAAAATTTTGATGCAGCAAAGTTGTTAACAAAGAGGTTGGCCAGCTTATCAAAACTTGATATAGAACCTGCAGGCAAATTGAAAAACCAGATCAAGGCAGCACCATCTAAAAAGGTAGAAAATATACGACAGAGTATTAGATCGGATGCACCGTTCATAAACATCATTGTGTAAAACTTGGTGACATGTATGTTGGGATCGTCAATTCCTTCATAAGGTTTCAGTGTTGTTGGTAAGGTGAAGTTTTTAGGCATTTGGAAGTTCATGATGCCTTTACTCTGGCTGTTTTGCTTCTGACGTAATAAATCGACCATCCTTTGATTTTCTACTCGTAGGGATTCGTTGATGGCCAATAGTTCAGCTTGAGTGGGAAGAGGAGGGGGGTTGCTTGACTCATCCGCTATATGTTGTGACCTGCAAAAAGATGGTGACAATAGGGTAGGAGAGATGAGAGTGGGGTTAGTTTTAAAACTTGGGCCCTACTGTGGACGCCAAATATTTCTGTGTGAGTAACCGACTCTAAGGTATAACTCGTCTTGCTCCTCAAGCTGGATAAAATACGTTGGCTCTTCTAGGGGTACCTGCAACGAGATTCCAACACTCAAGTTAGAGATGGTATATATGATATTTAGAGTGAATAACGTACCTTTTTCTTCTCAAGAGTTTGTGTATACATAGCTATTTGTGTTGAGAACGGTTTTTGATATTCTCAAAAGTGTTATAAGAATGTTATCCTAATGATGTGGTAACTGTTTCTAAATGATAGTTGACTGTGTAGATTAACTCCATTAGGAGGATTTAACTATGTGTTTTACTCAGATTTCATGTGGTTTGTTATGTTCGTTTATTATAGTTCCTGTTTATAAGTAGGTTCGAGTTAGATTTATAAGTAATGGGATCAATTACATATTTATAATATTTAGATGATTTTTTTAATATTTTTTAAAGATTTTTTGAATTTTATTTTCAATCGGATACCCAATCCCTTGAACCGATCTAATCCAGATTTAATCGGTTCAGATTAGTCCGGATCCACTTACTAAAAGTCATAAATCCGAACTAATTAAAATTTAATCAATTCGATTATCATGTTTTTTTAAATTCGAACTAACTTGATCTGTAAACACCTTTAAATAACTCTGTATTTACAGGAGGACAACTCTATTTTACTTATAAAAAATCCTTTCTGATAATATTTTTCAATTTAAATTACATACACTTTATTCATACACCTGATGACTTTTATCTCGGAGTCTATTTTAACTGCTCCTAACCATTTTTTTTGTGTGCATTATTTAAGAGTTTCAAGTAGTTTGATTCTAAGCCAATCATCTCCGCTCTCTAAGATAACATCTCAAATAAAAAAATGTGTTTTACTAAAATAAAAAGTTATAAATTCGACTTTTAGAATTAACATAATATTTTTTTATAAATTATATACGATAAAGAATATTAAAAAAAATTGTACTCAAACTTTTATTATTATTTTTTTAAGATAATATAGACAAAAAAAAGATTGACTAATTTTTTTAATATTGGATAAAGAAGTATAATTTACGTTAATACTGGGTTATTTTGATTAAATACGTTAATACAAGGGTAGTTAAGTGAAACTAAAATCGGTCTTGCAAAAAAAATTATGACTCACGAATTTACAGAGGACAAAAATATAATTTTTTTTCAAAAAGTAAATCGTTAGTGTAATATGAATTTACAGAGAAATTTTAACAATTTCATGCAGTATAAAAAGGAACAAAACACAATTAACAATTTCTATTAATATAAAACTAGTTCTCGTATATGTGCATTAGTATATTACACAATTTTATCACTATTTATCGGTATTACGTCAATCTTATCATCATATTAAAAAAATTATGTTCTTTTAAGCTAAAGAAGAATTTACTAGAGATAAAATAACTAAATTGGAAGAACGAATACATTACATTTTTTCCAAGAATAATTAAAAAAATTAGGTAAACAATTTGACCTTAACAGATTTTTGAAAGTACGTGTTACCGTACAATAAAATTAATCTTTAGAATTCTCATGTCTTTATTATTATACTAATATTTTTATTCATAATAATATTATAAAAATATAAATCTTTAAAAATTATATCGATATTGATATTATAGATTATGACACAAAAAATTTATAGTATTTAATTATTTTTATAAAAATATTGTATGGAACAAAATTTTTCGTCGACTAAACAAATCAGAATTTCAGTAGATAAAAAGAAGTTAAATAATAAAATTTTTAATTATTATTTTTATACAAAAGAGTTTAATTTTTTACGAATAATTAATTTTAAAATTTGTTATTTAAAATTTTAAAAAATTTAACATATATATTTTTATACTTGATTAGATATTAAATATGTTGTACAAATAAAAATAATTAATTTTTATGTTTGCTATTTAAAAATAATAATTTTTTTATATATAAAAATATAATTATATATTAGCATAAAAATTTTTTATATTAATAGTTATAAAACTAACTCAAATTTATTTTTTTAAAATAATTAAATCTTATTTTTANTATGTAAAAAAAAAAAGTGAATGAATGAATGAAAGAAATAGAAAAAATAAGAGAAAAAAAGAGAAAAATTTTTAATATTAAAAAAAATTGATTTCAATTATAATGATTAATGAGAGAAATATATAGCACGTTTTGGTTATAAAAATAGTAATATATAATAGATTTAAAAGAAAATAAAAAAAGAACACGACAACGCTCGAAAATCTTCGAAGTCTCTTAGCAAAGTTTTCCTCTCTCCGTTCGCGTTTTCATCTTTGAATCGAAGCACAACCAACTCACACACAGAGACTCACGTTCAATCCGACGTCGTTTCTTTCCTTCCTTCTCTTCGATCCCCTCAGTGCCTGACCCTATTCCTCACTCTCTCAGGTTCCTCCTTTTTTATTTATTTTACTTCATTTCTTATTTTTTTCGTAATTAAGCTTGTAATTTTCCAAAATCCATGATATGGAATATTTAGGGTCTAATAATTAACAGATTCATGCTTATTTTCTTTGTATTTTCTCCCTTTTTTCAATAATTTATTTATTTATTTTGCTCAAATCATAGTGGTTGCAACTGTCTCTGCGTTAGTCTATTAGCATGTTGGATCTTAATCTCTATTCGATTTAGAGGAAAATTATTGTTATGCAAAGAGGTTAAGCCTCGAGGACTTCATAGATGTTGAAAATATTCAAACTTTAACTCATGGAGTTTGGTTTGATTGCTGTTTAGTTCTGTTGTTCAAGTTAACTGTAGATGTTGAATGAGTTGACTTCGATTCTTTGTTGTTGTAATCATATTCATCCTGGTTTTCGATTTATTTTGATTGGATTTTGTGTTTTTGATCCTTAATTTTATTGTCTTAACTGGAAATTCAAGGCACCTTTGGAAAACTGAAGAGTAAGTTAAAAATGGCAAGGATCAAGCCTCAGGCTCTTCTGCAACAAAGCAAAAGGAAGAAGGGGCCTTCTCGCATAAGTGCCACCACTATTGTATTTTACATGTTGATTCTTGCCTTGATTGGGTTTTTCCTCTTCGCTACGTATAGATATTGGTCTAACAGGTTAGTAGAAGAATTTCTGTTTCTATCTCTGAAGACAGGTTCATAGGGTGGTGTGGGAACTGCTATGTCATATGTGTTTGTTAAAAGTTGATACATAGCGAAGTTGAGATCTAGTTTTGCATCAGTCTTGTGACTGATGATGTTTAAATGCTTCTGTTATGAGATAGTGGGATGTCTGAAAATCTTACTTTGTTGCTAGAGGATTCATTTCACCAATATCGTGATTGAACCCTCTACATATCTTTTGGTGATTGTCTGATTGAACCTTTAGCTTAATTCTGATGTCACTCTAGTCTATGCTGTCTCAGGCAGTTTTGAAGTTTAATAGGTGCTTTACACTTTCCATCAAACATTTTGAAGTGATTTTCTTTCTTAAGAAGACGAGTTTAAATGGAATAAGCTTTGGTAATAAGATTTTAGATAAGTCATTTCTCAGGGAAAAACTTTAGTCTTTCGATGAGCAACATCTTTTACCTAACAATTCAATATTATTGTCATTCAGGTCAAGATTTCGATCACAGAATCAATTGGCAGTATCAGAGGTACATCCTTAAATGCATCATTGGGAAGCATTTTCAGAATTTCATTCCTTTTATATTTGCTTGTTACCTGATAATCTTGCCAACTGTATGTTCATTTCATTTGAATGCATACATTATTGTATTTGGGTTTTCCCATTGAGAATGTTAATACCTTTTGCTTTTATGGATAGAATCATTGTTTCTAATTTAAACTACCTGTTGGCAGCATGAAACTTCTTATGCAGACTCGAAGAAATCCGAGATACCTGGATATGCTGTAAGTTTTGTTCACCTAGCTGCAGTAATTCCTTTTATTTGTTTTTTTTTTTGGAACTATTTTTTAGTTAATTGAAATTCCCATATGAAACTGTTATCTCATAACTTGGCCTCCATTTTCTTTGTGATTATAGGTTTTAGATACCTCTAAAGGCTCAATAATAGTAGAACTGAACAAGGATAATTCTCCTGAGGCTGTTGATGAATTCATTGACTTCTGGTGAGTACTTGTTTTTCCTACGAAATTCATAATTTGAAGGCTGTTGAATGGTTTGGGGTTTGACTTTTGCAAACTTTTCTTTTCCTGTCATTCCCCTTGGTGGAGTGAAGAAAATTGGTATAGCATCTAATATCTATAGTATAATTTCACCTTATAGTGGTTTGGGCATGAGTAGAGGGAGCCTGTAGAAGGCCCCAATTAAGAGTATATCAGAAATTGAGAGACGATACCTTAACAGTTAGAGGTAGAAGATAAATAGGAAAAAGACTATAAGTAAAATCATTTAAAAAAGATTTAGATTTTAATGGTTTGACTGTAAACGTGATTTATGATAGGATGTTACGGTGTTTATGGGATTGTGTAGTCAATCCCATCTAGTAGTTGAACAAGGCTCAATTTTTCTTGTTATTAATTTTCAGTCGTAAGTGGATTACAGCATTTGTCGCCTTGTTTAAAAACATTAGTTTCTGTGGAAATAACACTGCTTATTATTTATCAATGGAAGTCTAAACAGATCTATGCAAAGCATGAACTGGGCAAATTTTCCTTAAGTGGACCTTGTTTTTTGCTTCCAACAAGGATTAATATTTTATCTACTACTTTGCAGTCAAAAGGGGCATTTCAAAGGGATGCTGTTTCACCGAGTAATTAAGCACTATGTGATTCAGGCCGGGGATAACCAAGGAGCAGGAGCTACTGAAGATTGGAACTTGAGGGGAAAGCAACCCACAAGGTTTTTCTTATTCTTTTGGCGTTTTGCTTTAGCTATTTAAAGTTTTCGATAACCAATGGCATAGTTTTTCTAATTAATAGATATTATAATAATTATGTAGTGTGAAACATGAAGCATTCATGCTTGGAACTTCCAAGGGCAAGCACACCAACAAAGGATTTGATCTTTTCATTACCACTGCACCGATACCAGATCTGAATGAGAAGCTTATTGTGTTTGGGCGAGTCGTCAGGGGAGAGGATGTTGTTCAGGTGACTTAATTTGCTTCTCATTGTTATGTCTATGCCCTTTTTGTTGATCCTTATCTTTTCCCATTTAGTTAAGGTTTTCTACACATATTATCATATCTGAGAAGTTAATGATTATCCTTTTTATCGCCAAATTTAAACAAATAATCAACTTCAAATTGTGTTTTTCACTGCAGATATTTGTTAAAATTTTATTTCACCATCTGTATAGATAAGTTAATATTCTAACTTGATTTTGTGTTTTGGAATGAAATACCATCAAAGCAATTTCAATATTAGTTATTTCACTTATAATCTTTCTTATTTCTGAGAAATAATGATTTAATGCCGGCAACCTGTGCAAAATCAACCATGGATTTCTTTATTAAGCTTCATATTCAATGTTACATTACTCTGTGCCAGGAAATTGAAGAAGTGGATACAGATGAACATTACAAACCTAAAGTCTCTATTGGGATACTTGATGTCACTCTTAAACAGAAGATCTGAAGGCTGATTGATAGATGAGGAGCATAATGATGTCTCATATTCACGCTGATTAACCGGTTTCGATATGGTCAAATCTTTTCTACAGGGACGATGAACATAGCGGATTTTACCTGGGGGGGTTCATCAATCAAGTGTTTTGAGCCTTGATGTTGTTTTTGCCATTGCATGTGTAGTTGTTAACAAAAGGGATTATGCAATCTCCTTTCCTTACCTCACTTATATCAATTTTCTTTTCTATTATCTTCCTTTCTTTTTACCTATTATTTTCCCCCTATTTTGTAAGTGAGGATAGGGTGTGGGAAGGTTTTGCAGTTTCTTGTAAGGTTTGGGTTTAGGGGGTTTTTAATTTTTTTTTTTTTTATTTGGGATTACTCTTGATTACTCGTTAGTGACCCGAATGAAATTACAAAATCATTTTGCTTTGCCTTATTATGCAATTCATGTATCTTCTATGTTTCAATTGATGCCCAATTTTGGTGAGAAGCTTTGCGTCATTTCCCTCATAAAAAAAAAAGCTGTGTCATTTACTTGATTGATGCTTAGGTTCCATTTGCTTAAGAATTCAGCAACAAGCTATAATAATTCAGAGCATTGTAATTATATTGAAAATAAAAGTATATAAAGCTTTTGAAAAAGAGCTGCAAAGGGTAATGTCTTTTCCATTGGGGAACATCAGTGTAATAGCTTTTTTCTTTTTGGGTCAATAGTGTAATAGCTTTGTGCTCGGGACCCGAATGGGGTATTATTTTCTCCTCGTGCCCAGACTAGTCCTCAGTAGTTGGGCCCAATAGTAGATAAATGGGCTCCCCAAAAATGGAGCGTGACAAAACTTGGATTGAATTCACCAACAAGAAAACAGATAATAATTCTTCAACAACAACAAAGCCTCCACAGGAGACTTGGCGCAAATAGTAGATTCGTTGGCTTTTATGCAAGATCACTCGGGAACATGAGTTTAACTTACGTAGTGTGAAATATAAAAAAAAAAAACTTATGTAGTGTGAAATATAAAAACCCATATAGTTCTGCATATGGGTGGGTGGATGTGGGAGTTTGTGATCTAATGTTTAGCATTAGATGTTGTCTAATTTTTCTGAATAAAAAAAAATTGAGAGAATTTTTTTTTATAATAGGCCATTATTTCAATTTTTTTATATTTATATTTTTTATTTTATTTATATGTATGTGACCACTTATCCATCTTAACATTCTCGTCTAAATCATACTTAACTTATGTTTATGTTCATTTTTTACTGTCAAATATTCTGTTCTATATAACATAACCGATTTAATAGAAGTGTAATATTTTTTTTATTTTTAAGATTTTTTTTACCACATATAATACCAAACTCCCTCTACCACTTTTAACTAATTCGCTTGTATTATATATTTTACATCATCCTCAATTTTTTCATTATCCTAATGCTTAAAATACTTTATTTGTGATAGGATGATTTTTCCAATTTTTATATCTGTATTATTATTTCTCCCTCGCCTACCGAATTTATATTCCATGTTCTTCATCAAATCAGTTCTTCATATCAATTAAATCATAATATATGAAGTAAAATCTTAATTGATCTTTTACAAGCCAAATATTACTCTAAAATCTAAATGCATTGGACAAGGTAGCGAAATAAGAAATGAGTTCAATTAGGGAATCAAATATTTTTTAATTAATATTACTTAATTTTTTTAAAATTATCTTTTTATTTTAAATTTAAACATTAAATCTTAAATTTTGAATTTAAAATTCTAAATTTTAAATCTTAAATGCTAATTCTAATCCCTAGATTGTCCAAAAAGTGAAGGTTAAAAAGCAGTTTTATACTAACAAAATTTTTTTACTACTGTTAGCTATTTAACAATTAATTAGTTCTTATACTTATTACTTATTCATAAGTATCTGGATTTAAGACAAAACAGATGAGTAACAATCCTAACTGACTATTTAATAATAGGAGTTGATAGGACTTCTGTTAATTACTTAACATAATTCTATATATTATTATTAGATTAGTTAACGACTCCTCTTAAACATTTATTAGTAGTATTTTTAACTAAGTAGGTTGGGTTTGCATTGTTGAAAGTTGAAATTGACCCTTCAATCGATCTTATTGGTTTGGTGGTTGATTAAAAACTTTGATTTGAATTTCCATTTAAATTTGATAAAAGACCTCTACCTCTATACATATCTGGACAAACTAATTAAACTCAAATTCATGTAACCACAACTGTCATTTATTAGTGTAAAGTGAAAAAATGTGTCATCAAAATATCTAATAATAATTAAACCATTGCATTTTGACCCAGGTCTAGCTAATTGAAACAGTGCAAATCATAGTTGCAAAAAATTTGAAGAGATTTTATGATTAACATCATTTGTAAATCATTAATTAGTATTTATACTTGGTGAATATCAAAAAGAGGAAAAGAATAAAGGGAAGAGTTTGATGAGTCCTTTTTAATGTATTGAACTTGAAATTTATGGAGCTAGGTAAAAAGCATATATATATAGAGAGAGAGAGAGAGAGAGAGAGAGAGAGAGAATGTGATTTTTTAAGGAAATCTAATCCATGAAGAACAAGCAAAGAAATCATGAAAGATTTGGCAACCTAAGAGTAGCAGTATTAGTTTAAGAGTAACTTATATATATCGCACCAAGTGAATATATATCGATCATTATTGTGGAGGATTATATTGCCACTAATTACTTTATGTTATATGACAGTTTAATTATTGAAAGAAAATATTAATGAAAAAGTTTTGGTAACCAATATTGTACTATTAATATTGCAGCTAATACTTAACATAAGGAAAAAAAATATTTAAATTTTTTTCAATAAGAACATTTGAATCTCAATTAAAAGAAATATTTGAATTTTTTTTATATAAAAAATATTTAAAATTTAAACTCAACAAAAACTTATTTTTAATGTGCTTCATACTAAATTTATTTGATAACGTGCTATAATATTAACTGAAATTGGTTGCAATAGCAGAAACCATCAAAAACTAATTTGAACTATACACAATAATGGAGCACAATTTTATGATGACTTCTCCAACAATGATATGAAAGAAAAGATAAATGAAAAGACAAGTATTGAAATTGAATAAAAAAAGATAATTTAAAATTAAAATATAAAATATAAAAATAAGTTGAATTTGAATATAAAGATAATTATTTTATTTTTTTATCTAATTTTTTGATGTAATAAGAGACTCATTCAACCTAATTTGTCTACACTATAGTTTAAGAATTAAATCGAAGAGAGTTACTTAATTTTTTATCTAATTTTTTAATATAACAGGAGAGAGACTCACTCAATCTCATTTGTCCATACTATAATTTTATCACAAAATAAAAAAGTACTTTGACACTTCTTTGATCTCTTTATAATAGAGACAATAATTTATGAAGTATTTATAACTTTTTGTTAGGTCAAAATAAAGAAAATTCTAAATCTCCTAACATAAAAGCTAATCTAATAACTAAATAAATAAAATTAAAATACATAAAATTAAATTGAACATTGTAATATTTAAAAATATAAACTAATAACTATTAAATAATAGTTCAACTCTTCGTATCACAAATATTTAAACGAACATTTGAAGAATGTATCACTATTCTCTTCCTCTTTAAAAAATATATTTATCCTCGAATCTTGTAGTTAAAAAAATAGTGTATGAAAAGATAAAATATAAGAAAGATAATTTCTTTTTTATTTTTTTTTGTATTTTTTTTTTTTTTGATTTTAAATAATAAAATCAACAAGAATGAAACACAAACAAAGAAGACAAGAACAACAAAAACATAAAGAAAGACGCTAAGAGATATTAAAATTTTTTTCTAGGATACAAGAAGAAGAAACATATACTAATAAGGATTAATTTAATATCTGAAATATGATATTAAATAATACAAAATGAAAGATAAATAAAAAGACAATGATTGAAATTAAATGAAAGATATAATTTATAATTGAAATAGAATATAATTAATTTAATTTCTTGAAATATAAATTTAAATAGAATACAATTAATCGAATTTTTTGAAATAGAGTACAGAAAGATAAGTTAAAATTGAATAAAATAATCACTCTATATTTTATTCAATTTCTTGATATAACAAAAAAGAAAGTCACTCAATCTAATTTGTCTACACTGTAGATTTAGAAATTGAATCGAAAAAAATCACTCAATCTTTTATCTCATTTGTGTACACAATGATCTCATTACGAAACTAACGAGTGTTTTGAGATTTTTTTAATCTCTCTATTATTTATAACATCTTATTTGATTAAAAAAAATTAAGCATACTAATATAAAATAAAATTTAATTTAATAACTAAATAAACAAAATCAAAATATATAAAATTAAAATAAATATTTTAATATTTAAAAATATAAATTAATAACTACTAAATCATACTTAAACTCTTCGTATGATGAATATTTAAAGCACGTAATCAAACGACCAATAAAAAAAACTCCGCTGAAAAGCCTTATAAAAATTAATATCCATTTAGGTCAGGTGTCTTTGAAAATTAAACTAACTTCTTTTTTTTGTTGGCAAACAAAATACCACTAACATTTGTTTAATCATAAGAGAGATATACTTAAAAACATTCCAGCATTTCAATGATCACTAAAAAAAAAAAAAAAAAACTGAGTTTTTACCATTTTTTTTCTTAATTAAAATAATGATGTTTTGATTTTTGAACTTGAGAATTGAGATGTGTATGTAATGCCAAAGTATCATGTAAATTTATAAATATATAAAATATATATGAAAATTAAAAATTGCAACCCACTCAGCTTAAAAAGCTTTACAACTTTACCTTCTCATCACGTCACATAAATGATATATTTATAAGCATGCAAATTTTCTTCTTGATCAGCAAACATGCACTTCCATGAAGTTAGTGTAGTTAATATATACAGTGGCAATCCAATGGGGATTTTATTTATTTATTTATCTATTTCGTACAATGTGGGGTTTAATAATTTTTTTTTTCCGATAGCCCCGCCCCTCTTATATTATTATCATTAATAAAGAGAATAATAAGTGTATAAGAAATTAATTTTTAATTATTCAATATTAGATAACTTTTTATTATAAAATTATTTTTAAATTTTTATATTTTGGAGAATTTAAGATTTAGGATTTAGAATCTAGAATTTAGAATAAAAAATATAATTTAAAAAATTAGCTAATACTAGCTAAAAATATTAATTCCCTAATTAAACTCTATTTTCAACTTTGTAAGTAAATTAAAATTCCTCCAGATATCTATCTCAACTCACATTTGCTAATAACCAAACTCTCGTTATTCGGTTACCAAATTTTTTTTTAATTATTCTTTAATTTGTTGGCTATTCTCCACCAACACCAAACTCCTCTAGTGGAATATGGACTTGGAACAAAAGTAAGAGGAATCCCACATGAAAGTAGAAAACACATCACAATATAAAATAAAAAAATAAAAAAATAACAAAGCAAAAGAAAAATAAAACCCTATGAATATGTAAGATAACTCCACAAAGAGAAAATAGGTCAACATTCTTTTTATTTTAAATCGTGATTGTATAATGTAGACAAGCAAAGCAGCACTAGACCACAAATTATTCTAGTTAAACAATTCCTTTTTGGTTTGGACTTTCTTCATTCAATTTTTTCTATGATTAATTAAAAAAAAGGGTCGCGTGCAATGGTCACAATCGGAACTTGTCCCATCCAAAATATGTGTTTTTAATTGAAAAGTAGAGTACTCGTGCTCTCTAATCACAGGTGTAAAGAGTGTCTTAGTAATTGAAAAACGAAGATTATAAAGCATGTTAAGGTAGGACAAACGTGCCACTATTTCTTGTTTCATTGGAGGGTCTATCTAATTTAGTTTATTTTAGCCACTCAAAATAAAAGAGCCTCATCTTTATTCACCTTATAATTTATTTATTTCTTATTCAATGTGAATGAAGTTGATTGTTTATGAAACGGTGGAAACTCAAGTGTAATTGATTTTACGTGGAATCGATAATTAAGAACTGTTAGATGAAAATTTAGTCAAATCAGTCAAATTATTTAATTATTCTCAATTATCAACTTTATATGAAATCGACTACACCTGAGTTTTCATCTTATAAAATATTTATGTTTTAGCAAGAATGATATACCTCGCTAGTATAATTAATGTAAATTAGCCGAAGAAACAACTCATTCATCCGTTTAAGTAAATAGTTTAAATTTTGTCACTCAAATCTGGAGTAAATTAGTTTTTAGTCTGTCAAATTAAAAATAGCGTTGACAACTAAAAAAATATATCTAACTAGCAGGTATGACTAGTAATCTGAGTAATACTTGGCTCAATACTAGTGGATGGATTATTGAAAAACATAATTGAACGCCCATATAGCAAGAGGCAGAAGAAAAATGAGGAAAACAAAGTTTAAAGAGACATAATAATAATAATAATAATAATAATATAAGAGTTGAGAGTTAGAGTAAGTGTCCTATTAAAGTTTATAAGTATATCACATCAAATCATTTAAAGATAATTAACCTTTTTTATTTTATCACATTACAAATATTATCTCGGTGAATCTAAATTGTTTTTGTTTTCAAACGGTATGAGAAAATTAGAACCTTTTATAATAAATTAGTGATATACTATAATAAACTGCTTGAAAACCTGATATGTCGAATTTAATTGAAGGCGGAAAGTAAGCATCAAAGTAGGTCCTCAATTTGACAATTTCACCATAACATCTACATTGAGGTCAACTTCATTCAACATTCCATTCTCCCTAAATGTTCGGAAAAACCTATGTTTTGAGAGTTGTAATCTCATCCATTTAAGTTGGTTACGTTCTAAACTTGTAAATGTTTTTTCTAAAGTCTAAATTTCCTTTTGTATTATTTCAAAGTTACACCTTAATTAAATAAATAAGTAGATGATAATGCCTATAAAAAAATTGTGTAACTAACTACTCACTAGAAGTTTACTTATTTAAAAAAAAAAAGGAAAAAAACGAAAAAAGTGATACCTACTCGGTATCCAAACAAAAGATGCCAAACACAAAGGTGAGAATTTCTCCTTTTATCTCATTGAAAAATATTATTCTTGAAAAATTTTTGGACAGTATTTTTATTATTATTTGACTAACATAAATATAAATTTTTTATTAATTAAATATAGGTACAATTATTACTAGTCAAATACTGATAAAAAATAATAATATTTATTAAACATATAGCATTATTATTCCTGTTTTTTTTTTAAGAAAAAAAGAAAAAAATTCTCTTCATATATATTATAATTTCAAATTAAACAATAGACAAATTAAATTTCACAATCACATGCCATTTATTTGAACCGGTTAATAATTATCAGTAATAATAGTATGTTTCAAAATTCAAATCAAAACTAATCTGATCTTCTTGATGATTTAATTATCCGACAAAAAGGTATGTATATTTGACGATAAAACTTTGAATGCAATAATAATAGTCATAGATGAATTTGTGTCAAACACAAGAAGCTAAAGGAAATTGGCAACGCTTTCATTCGTCCTCTCTATACATGCAACTGTTGCTTTCTTCATTCCTTTTGTCACAAGTTAATTAAATTTCTAAAGTTACACGTTAAAAAGATATTAATACTAAACAATAAAACTAACTATCCCTCTCGTGGGTATCAATTGTTTTATAATTGATCTGTGTACTAACATAAAACGACTCTTGTTTAAAATAAAGCCACCTGACCTATCAACTTATAGTGTTCATGTATCAAAACTTTCTATCTTTCAAATTAATGATACTAACTAATACTAAAGAATACGTATTGGTAATTATTTGGTTATTATTATGGCTCACTTTCGATCTTAATTAATTAATTTCGCTGTAAAGTGAGTTGATTATGTGGCTCAGGAACATCTGTTTGATTGTAGTGGCGGCTAGTGCACGAACCCAAAAGTTTTCTTTGTGCTCCAGCCAATAATACTTCAAACAAAACAATTCAATTTTAAATATTTGTTTATTATTATTTTTTTTAAAGAGGTAGAGAAAAATTTTGTAGGTTCTACTAGCATGCCATGCTTCTTAGTCTACGGTACTTATATATATATATGGATTTGGGGTGGCAGGTCAGCATAAAATAAAGAAAAAAGGAGAAATCGATCCTGACTTTTTGGTTTGCGGACATTTAAATTCCTGAAGATTTAAAAATACATTTAAGTTTTTGACCTCTTCAAAATTTGGACATATCGATCCTTGAATTTAATTTATTCAATTTTAAAAATTTACTTATGTGTGCATCCGTATCAACCAAGTCAGTACAACGGGAGTTACGTTTGATTTTTTCGTTGAGTCCGACAGATCCAAGTGAATATGAGGGGTCAATATGTTTAGATTTTGAAAAAGTTAGGATTTAAATGTATTTTCAAATTCTCAAGGACTTAAATGTCTGCAGATCAAAAGGTCAAGGACCAATTTGTCATTTTTTCTAAAATAAAAATAAAAATATTCATGGATTAATTAATTAATTAATATTGTGCATAATTTATCGTATAAAATTCTTGTGATGGAGCCACGTACTATTTCTCAACTACCGCCTAACAGTTATTTTTTTTCTCATTATAGGAGACGATAAATAATATTATTCAAACTAATTTTTTGGAATAAAATATGAGTATTTAAAAGAAAATAGTAAAAATTATTGGTGGAGACATTTCCACTCTAAAAGGTAGCAGACACAAGGATGATGTTGAAAGTGAAAGAGAGAGTGAGGAAGATTAATTGAGAATTGATGCTGAGAAAATGAGAGTGAGTTGTAGAATATAACAACTTTTACAAATGGAATATTCTAACTAACTCTCATAACCTACTATACACATCAGTAATATCATTTTTTACCCGATAATGATGCAAATTAGAATATTAGATAAAATAGACATTAAGAAATCTCTTGATTCTCACAATCTCAGCCCAATCACTTGGAACCCCAAAGGGGGACTTCATCATATAGACTTCTTCCTAGGACAATTCTCCACGAAGAAAAGTTATGTAATGATTAAACTGTGATCATTTAAGTATATACTAATATCGTTCACTCACATTCAATTCAATATCTCTAGCACTTCTTGTCTTATATATTAAGAACAAGACCTGAGGGTATATATATTCAATGAGTTCATTGTAACCTGTCTTCTAATGCATGTCTTCTTAACTCCGTACAATGACCCTAATTAAGGTTCTTATAGAGGGTGGGTCCTACTAGCTCATTTTATTCTAAAGTCGTTCAAAATGAACTCAAAAGGGTTACTCTGTTCTTACCTTGTTTTTATTTTAAATTTTGAACATCATAAAAAAATAATTAAACATCCCATTATCAAACCACTCCTTTTAAAAGTTTAAGTTAATAAAAAACGATAACATAAATCATTATACCTTTAAGTTTTTGTTCCCTCAAGTAAAAATTCAAAAAGGATCAAACTCTAAATTTTTCGATTATAAATGTTCTAATATCATATTATAAAATTACTTCTCTTAAAGACCTAAATTAATATATAAAAAAAACAATATAAATGATTATATCTCTTTTATACATACAATTCAATTCAACTCATATCGTTATCAACTATTTATTATTGGTTATTCCAATGAAAATACCTAATAAATATTTTTCAATAATAATATATATCTTTGTAAAAGAAAATTAAAAATAAATAAAGTTAACAACTATTTTCAATTCATATATATGATATGTGATACAACAGATTATTTCAATTAGATAACACAATATTTGCTTTTTTAGGGTATATATCTTTCTTTCAAATTAATTATTACTTTTTAAAGCGTTTAATATTTTCAAATATTTTTTGTGTATTTAAATATATTTTTCATACTTTCAACAAGTAAAAATTTATTTTTGTAATGAAATTCGAACCCATCACCCGTGGGCTTAACCTATGTATGGAATGTGGATTGAGTTGGGTCGAATTAAAAAAAAAAAAAACAAATTTTGTTCTTTCTAAGTCTCATATATAATTCAATTTATATCCGATTTAACGAGCTTTCAGTACACAAGTCCTAAGTTTAGTGGTAATAATCTTCGAGATTTGGCTTACGACAGTAGTAAATAATAACTTTTAGTGTTATGTGTGTGAGTGTATAGTATAAACCAATATTATAATGTTATAATGTTTAAGATTAGGGATGATCTAACTCATCTTTTGAAATTGAAAAAAAAAAAAAAGAGAACAGCTTCCATAACTTACGTTTTACCTACCTATGAGAGAGGAGTCTCAACCATTGAGGTTGCTGTGATAAATTTAGGCTTTGGAACTAAGGCTACCAATAAAACTTGTCGTCTTTTTTATCGTTTCGTGTTTTCTGTGTATTATAAATTTTATCTTTTTGTTTCACATAAATTCACTACTATTTTATTTTCACATTAAAATAAGTCACAAAAATTAGTTATTATATATTTATATAAATATATATATAATTTAATTTATTTTTAATATATATTTTATTCTAATAATTAATTTTAATAACGAATTTTAGTATACACTTAATATAATTAAAATTACTAAACCTTTTGTCAAACTCTATCAATTTTTTTCAAAATAAAAAAACTAACTGAATTACCTCTTCATAATTTAATATAATAAACATTTACATTTTATAACTAATTATTATTTTTATATAAAAACGTGTGTTGAATTAACACACATGGAAATTGAATGAAGGGTAATACTATTGATGAGGGACAGGAAATTGGAAGAAAGTGCACATTGTAGGTAGCAAAACAAAACTAGGAACCCTAGCCATAGTTGGTTACCTACAGTATCCCTCAATCCGACAGGTTAAGGACTAATTCGTCGCGAATCTGAATTCTATTTAAGGGTCTGCCGTTGGCCAATGAATTGCTACATGTACAAAGCGAAATTCAAACCTCCGACACTTGTTTAAACGAACGAGTAAACTGACTACTCCACCAACCCAAATCGGCTAACCCTAGCTATAGTTAACAGCCTTATAGAGCATATAGTAGAGAAGTTTAAGGCGAAACTTATATATGGTATGGTCCCATGAGGCTATTATAATAATTACCCACGAACGTTAGTGGAGAAAACTCACGTTGCATATTTTATTGTCTCCCCTATAATTCACATAACCTAGCTCTACAAACTTATTATACGTCACTCCTTATGAACCATTCCCCTCCATAAATTCCCACTCCCACAAACCCCAACACAAAGAAAAAGAAAAAGAAAGAAACTCATACACACAATAACCCTAGCTAGCTACCTATCTATCTATGGCTGAAGGATGTGGTGGAAACTCAGTTGCAACCACTTCTCCTACTTCATTCAATTGGTGGTACCTCCATGCAAATCACGCTACTAATACTAACGCATATAATAATAATAATAATAATTCTTCATCATGTTCTTGTGACGAGGATATATCTGTTTCAACTTCTTTCACTAATGCCTCCAACCATTCAACCCTCACTGTTGATTCTTCCCGAAGGCTTCTTGATCCTTCCTCCAACAACAACCACTTCTTGCCCGAACATGCTGACGATAATCATCTTTGGAATCATGTTCTTTCGTGAGTACTACTATACCTACCTTCAAATTTCTATGATTTTTATACAGATATAGTTTCTAAACCACTTTGTTTATTGTTATTCAAGTGTTTATATATGTATATATAGAGGGAGAATTAGAGAAAAGGGAATAATAACTTTTATTTAGGTGGAATAATATAGGGTGCTATAAGGTTTTATTTATATATATAGGAGCCTATTAAATAGGGTTAAGGTACTATTTTTTTTTTTCTGTCTTCTATAGATTTTGCTAATCCAATCCACAAATTAGTCAATGCTTTCATACTATGAAACTAAGATTTTTTCTGATTTCATTCAAACCAACAAAATCCTTAATATATCTTTAATATTTATTTTGTTTTATTGTATATTTGAATCCAAAAAAATCAAAATTGGATTTTGATATGCACCCACATAGATTAAATATATTAAGGTTAATTTGGTGTTTTTTTTTTTTTTAAACAATATATAGAGCTGTTGGATCAAACGGGGAGTTGCAGAACAATGAAGAAATGGGAGAAATGAAGTTTCTGGATGCACTATCATCTAAGAACATGACAAGCTCTATGTTTGAAGAACCGGCATGTGACTACTTGAAGAAACTTGACACCACCACTAGTTGGGAATATAGTGGTGGATCAACTTCTTCATCATTCAACAACAGTTTTGAGAAGCACTTGAATAATAATAATAATAATAATAATGGGTTCAGTGATGATGCATTGATTGAGAATAATGAAAGGTTGACTAAGTTATCTAATCTTGTTAGCACTTGGTCTATTGCCCCACCTGACCCTGAAGTTAGTAGTAGCCACTTTGATCATCCACCAACAAATATTAATAATCATCATCATCATGACCCTAATTGTAATTTCAAGCAACAAGTTTTTATTGGAGATTCCACATCATACCCTCCAATCAGTAGCTATGATCATCCCACAAAGGTGAAGGAAGAATTTCATCATCATCATCAAACAAATAGTGGATTTCAAAATGGACTAATTAATGGTCTTTCTTCAGTGATGGGAGGAGGAGATAGTAGTGGTAATAAATTTTACCATGATTTGCCAAACCTTTCTTCATGCACAAGAAACATCTCAGATGTTATTTCCTTTAATAGTAGGCTTGGGAGGCCAGTTCTTGGAATCCATGCACAAAAGCCTAATATCAAATACATCAATAATTTATCTGAATCAAAGAAGCACCAAGGTCTTCAAACAACATCCCCGGTGAGATTATACTCTTCCCTTCCAATAATAATAATGCATGGTTGAATTAACAAAATTGGTATATTAATTGCTAGGTTAGTTAATTTTTCACAGTTAAACTCAAAATTTAGTAGTTAATTAAGACTCTTTCATCTTATTTAAATCTGAAGTCAAGTGTTCATATCAATTCTCATTCTCCTTTAATTTCCTTACATTATCTTTATTAAAAAAAAAAGAAGAAAAAGGTTTACTAATTAAGTTTGTTTTGTAAAATATGCAGATAAATAGAAGTAATAATGGAAGAATAGAGGGGACAACAGCTCGTGAAGTAAAGAAGAAAAGATCTGAAGAATCTTCAGAAGCAATTTTGAAGAAGCCTAAGCAAGATACATCCACAGCTTCTTCTACAAAGGTATACA
This sequence comes from Arachis duranensis, assembly GCF_000817695.3. Classification (NCBI taxonomy): domain Eukaryota; kingdom Viridiplantae; phylum Streptophyta; class Magnoliopsida; order Fabales; family Fabaceae; genus Arachis; species Arachis duranensis. The sequence goes on along the minus strand of NC_029780.3, from coordinate 118,955,484 downwards.
TAACAATATATATAATGAAAAACTACCATAGGTATATATTAAAATCACCTCTTAAAATTAACGAATAAATTACCATTTATATCTATAAAAGATACAAGACAAATGTATCTATATAAGAATAAAACGACAATTGTACTTAGGAAAAATAGTTTTTGTGTGCTAAGAATACCTTAACGGACCAATCGTGTAACCAACGTCCGAGTACTCTTAACACACGAAAATCATCTTCCGTGATTATAATTGTCGTTTTATTCTTATATGGGTACATTGTTATCTGTTTTACAGATATAAATGATAATTTATTCTAAAATTAATTATTAATAGATAATACACATCAAAATATACATATTAAAAATAAATTGAACTGCATATATATTTGTACAAAAATACATAATAGTTGATTTTAGTTTTTAATAACGTGAATTATATTAATTAAATTAAAGAAAATGAAGAAAAAGAAACTTGTTTATTTAAAATTAATAAGAAGCTTCTATTCATTTTTATTTTGTTTAAAAGGTGCAAGCACCCAAAGTCAAGCTGGGGGACAAGATCACAGCCCTTCAACAAATTGTGTCTCCATTTGGAAAGGTTGTTACTACGGATTGCACTAATTTCTTCCTTTTTATTTCTTTATTTGTTAACTTTTTTTTTTCCTTCTCAACTTTGTATATATTTAAATAAATAATTAACAGTGCTTTCTACTTTTCTCACTACCTACTACTTCATAGTGATCCAATTTTCTTTCTTGAATTTCAGACAGACACAGCTTCGGTGCTGTTTGAAGCAATTGGGTACATAAAGTTTCTTCAAGAACAAGTCCAGGTACGTATCACTTTCAAAAAAGTTTCCTTCATTATTGAATCATTATGCTAATGCAACTAAATATAATTATATAATAATAATACACCAATTATTGTTGCTTTCTTTTAATTTCCTTTTTCTTCTTCTTCTTTTTTCTCCCCATTCTTTTAATGTTACACTGAAGAAGAACACATTTTCCATCTATCCCATGAACAACATGCACAATTATAGCAACGTACACTTTTATTTGTACCATAAACACGTAAATTAATTTTTTTTTGAAACAAAAAGTTTAACACAGTAAGGTGGAGCATTTAGAAAGTTCAGAATTACAATACAAATATTAATAAAAAAATCGTAGTTATCTCTGACATTGTCATCAACAACTAGACGGAACAAAGTCAACCCACTCTTTTAGCTCCTAATCGACTTAGTAATAACTACCTGTTACGTTCGTCTTCTTTTATAGAAGCTCCTGTCCAACTCTCAAAGTATTGCTTAATAGTTTCTAAAATAGAGCAAAATTTATTATAGGCATATAACCAAGCACACCACACCTGTCACGTGAACTCACAACCAATAAATTATCCAAAAAATAAGAATTATTACAAACTTTTTTTTCTTTTGGGGTAAGAAATTAAAAAGTTATTTATGAAAACACATTATGTAAAGAATAAGAGTGAAAGGTATACTTAATTAATCTTCTTGTGAACCAATATATATATATATATATATATAACGCAAACAATTATCTTGTATTATGAAAAATAATCATAATTAAGAGCTATGTTGCTTTAATTTATTCCTTTAACATATACTGGGCTAGTTTACATTCACAAAATTAATTATTCTTGCATGTGCTTGCTGCAGCTACTAAGCAACCCTTACTTGAAGTCTAATTCCCACAAGGTAATTAAGAAACTTCTCTTATGTATTCTCTCTTTTCTCAAATAATAATGTCCACTTTTAAATTTTTATTTGAATTAAGAAAGTGATTAAAATGTATTAGAGTTATAAAAATAAAAAATATGTTTTAAAATTGTCTTTAATAACAATAATTATTCTCTTTAATTATTATACTTTTTTTACTAATTTATTCTCTCTATTATTATTTCTAGAGCATGACTGAACAAAAAAAAGTAATTTGACATTGATTTATTAAGTGAATACTTATTTTTTTGAAAAATAAAAATTTTAAAATTAAACAACTTATTTGAAAATGGGAGGAACAATATTCTTTCACATCTATCAAATTTTCACTCTTCATTGTTAAATTAATGGCATTATTGTTGATTTTTCTCTTGGTGTTACTTAATAATATAGGATCCATGGGGAAGCTTGGATAGAAAAGATCACCATAAGGAGGATGCAAAATTAGACCTTAGGACTAGAGGACTTTGTTTAGTTCCAACTTCATGTACTCCTCTTATTTACAGAGAGAACAGTGGACCAGATTATTGGACACCAGCATACAGAGGATGTTTGTATAGGTGAAAATTGAAATGTCATTATGCATGGCTAATATAAATGTTAGTATAGTACTTTTGTTTGGTTTGCTCTTGAGAAACGTTTTACAAAGGTCTGTTAAATAAAACATATGTACGCATGGTGATATTCTAATATAAATAACTTTTTGTCTTAATGTAATTCATATATATATATATATATAGGTTTTATGCTACAATACTTTTGATATATCTTTTATTAAGTATATAAATACTGCAAATAGTTTCATTATTTTTTTAATAATAAAAACATGAAAATAATGAAAATAGTAGTTAAATATGATTCTAGACAAAATCAAATTTGATACTTTAAAGAATTAAAATTTATGACTGTTGTTCATACTCTAACCCAATAAATAAAGTCAGATCCAATAAAAATAAAAGGTTCAATCCAAAAAAGTGATTTTCATCGTATATCCGACTTCTTTGAAGAGGTCGAACGCTACAAAACGAGCTCAGCTCAACTTGTTCAAAAAAGTAACTGCCTCCGCGAATTTATCTAATTATTTTTATTTTTTCTGAAAGATAGATCTCAACAATTCCCAAGATAAAGGGAATAGTTATCCACCAACAAATGTGGAACTACTCCAACAAAGGTGGTTAACGACTCTACTATAAATATACTGACATTCGTAAAGTATATTCACGTTCTAATCTACTAAAAACCTGCCTAAAGTCCTTGCTAACTTAAGTATCGGAATCTCTTGCAGGTACCACCCCCACCTCCTCACGAAGAACTCGGACGACGGTAATTCAGCACAAGAGTAAGTCGGACATTGCTTTACAAGGAGTCGGAACCTTACGTCCAGGCCCACATCAACTTTCAGGTAACCCTCTGGCAAGGCAAGTACTTTATAGTAGGGATTGACTACTTTACTAAATGGATCAAGGCGGAACCGCTGGCAACTATCACTGCCCAAAGAAGTCGAAAATTTCTTTACAAAAAAATTATCATAAGGTTTGGAGTTCTCCACTCCATCACCATAGATAATGGAACTTGGTTTACTGACTCAACCTTCAGAAATTTTGGTGGCCAACTTAAAAATAAAGTATCAATTCATATTAGTGAAACACCCTCGGGCCAATGGACAACTTGAGGCAGCCAACAAAATCATATTGGTCGGGTTGAAGCGCTGATTGCAAGAAACAAAAGAAAAATGGGCAGACGACTTTTCCCAAGTCTTATGGGCATATCGGACAACTCCTCATTCCACAACAGGGGAGTTTCCTTTCCGACTTGTCTACGAAACGGAAGACATGATCCCTATAGAAATTGTTGAATAATCATCTCGAGTCATATTATACAATGAAGAGGCCAATACTCGAGCACAAAAGGAGGAGATCGACTTCCTCCCAGAAATCCGAGAACGAGCTCAGATTAGAAAGGAAGCACTAAAACAAAGGATGTCTCTAAGATATAATCAAAAGGTGATTAAAAGAAGTTTCACCACAAACGACTTCATATTGATCCGAAATAACATCGAAGTTCAGAAGCCAGGCGAAGGGAAGCTAGCAACAAATTAAAAAAACCCTACAAGATTGTTGAAGTCTTAGAAAAATGTTACTATAAAGTGTCTGACCTGCAAGGACGAGAGCTCCTGAAATCTTGGCATGCATGTAACCTAAAGAAGTACTACAGTTAGGAAGTAAGCCTTGTTCCCTGGTGCACTCTTTTATCCAATCTTAAAAGTTTTTCCCTAACAAAAGAATTTCTCCTAAAGGAAATTTTAACGAGGCACCAAAGCAAGTGCTAAGGGTACTCAAGCCCTAAGTAAAGTAGGTTTATGTAAAGGAATTGCTAATTTATCAATAAAATTCCTGTTTTCATTCAAATGTTCCCTATTAAAACGCATTAATTGAAACTCGACAAACCGCAAAAATCATTGTCCAACCTAAAATGGTTAGCAAGATGAAGCAACGAGATACAAATTAATGTAAGAAGTTATATAAACAATTAGTGAAAACCGACCTCAATTATAAGGTGGAATAAAAAATGAAGTGTAGTAGCAAAATTTGATTACACGAAGTTGGAATTTGAAAAGGAAATTCATACAAATGAACTCACTACTTAAATTCAACAAAAAAACAGCATCGAAAAAGTTGCTAAGGTACACTACCAAACCAAGCAACTGCCCAAAAACTAATCATAACTTCCAAAAAAGGCCTCGCTTCATTATTCAAGGAGCACAAAGGCTCTTTAAAGTTCCAAAGTGATTTAAATACAACAAAAAAACTGTTAAAATTACAACTATTATAAAATAAAGTGTTCAAAAAAGCTACTAACTATTACAAAAATAAATGTTTTAAAGATCTACAAGTCGAGCCATCAAGATCCACATTAACGAGCTCAGGCTGGACCTCGAAAAATTGAAAAGCTTGACCGCCTTGTGGTCCCGAAGACTTCGGGTCGGGCAACGACTCCTCTTCCTCGTCTTTAGGGGCCGGTACAATCTTCCTACCAATAACAATATTGTCCTGACTAAATAGGGAGAGATCGACCCTAGGGACAAGGACTTGGACTTGAGATTTGAGGTTGTTGAATATCTCATCCATCCCCTCGACCATGTACTCTTCAAGGGTGGCATACCTCTCCTTAGCTTTTCCCAACTCTTCCTGAAAGTCAAGCTTTTTCCCATAAACCCATATATAACTCTTATCCGCCCTCTTTTTAACCCCCTTTGCCATAGTCGCGGCAGCCTCTGTTGTCTTTACCTGGGCCCAAGCTTTTTCTAGGTTGGACCTCAACCCGGTCTTCTCCTCCTCCAACTCTTTTTCCAATTCCTTTAACTTCTTCATCTCGGCTCGAACAGTATCAAGAGAACTTTGAGTGACACTAAGGAGAGCCTTTCTCAACTCCTTGGCCAAGGATGTGCATATTTGCGCAACCTGAATATCATTTTGTGCCATAAGCTGAAGGTGATTCTGGATAGTCACATCATCCATACTGATGTGACTGTAAGAAAGAATATTTCTCTCACTCCAGACAAGCCCGTCAAAATCCTTGTAATAAATACTCCCTTTTTCAACAGTTTTTTGTCTCTTTGGGGGAGGTTTGGAAGATAAGGGAGAAAGAGGAACAACAGAACTCTCTGGAAGAAGGTCGAAAGAGATTAGCTAACTTGTTGAAGTGGAAATGATTTTCTTTTGAGCTGAAGAGTCAGAATCCGACTTCTTCGGAGAAGGACGAGAAGAAGCACTCTCGGCCTCTTCATCCTAAAGTCCACAAGCCATGACAATCTTCTGAGTTTGGCGTAATTGTTTAATCGCGGTAGTCTTGGGAGCCATGATCTTTGCAAAACAAGAATAAAAGGAACATTAGTCAAACAAATTACAACTAAGGAGTCATAAAAGCTAAGGGTCGAAAAATTACCTAGCGCAGACTGAAGTTGATTGGGGTCCCCTAAGAATTTTATAGTGTCCAAGTGAGGAGCTCGGACCCAGCACTCTTCTAATACGTCCACAAAATATTTTTCAATCTCATCTAATGCATCTACGTTGTATTTAGTTATCACCGGTTTTTTTTCCTAATACAACGAAAAAAAAGCTCATCATTTTCATCTAAATAGAAAGGTCGAGCACCTTCTACAGTTCGAATTAAAAAAAAAAATAGTTTTTAAAGTTGTGGAATAATTCATCAAAAATAGAAAAAAAATTTTCTGCCCTATATAATACGAAAAAAAAAACCAAAAAGACTTTCTTTTCGACAACTCGGATTTGGTCAACACAAAAAAATAAAAAAAGACCTTAGGAAAAGATCGGACATTAAACTCTCCATATAGAAACAAATATATATATTAATTACAATTACTATAAATATTGGAAGCAATGCAAGTTGAGCATAAATCGGCAAAAGTCATGGTTGGTGATGCACTCAGTCTGAGAGGTACCTCTATTCGGTCATGCTTTATATAATGAGAACTTGGAAGTTAATTGGAACACATCCCCCACCTCTTAATGTTAATATTAATGGCGTTGACCAAAAGTAATTTTACACAAATCTTTAATTTCCTTCCCAGAAATTATGTTCAACTTGTTTCAATTGGGAAGTGGAGAGAGGTATATGGGGACGTAATGAGGATTCGACAAATTAAATTCGATTTCTTTTTTTTTTAAATTGCTAAGATTAATTAAAATCGGATCAAATTATTCTAAAGTAAACAAGTTAATAAAGTAGAAAAATGAGAATCTAATCACTCTTAAATTAAAATTATGAGTTGCACACATAATAAAAATTATTAATCTAATAGTAATAAAATTTTTCATTTTAAAAAATCTTTTTCGGTTAAAAAAAGTAGCGGATCAGAATTCAGAAAGATGTCGCAGTCATGCTTATAGACTTATAGTTATACATATTATAAAAACAAGTTCAATACTAATAAATAGGAGTATACATGGATTAGGTGAAATCGGGTTTGATGAGATTTAGATTCGATCTAAAATATCGGGCCTATTTATTATATCTAAATTTGACTTTAAACTCGATAAAACTTATATACTTTCGGGCCACGATTATACCGAGTAAAAATCGAGTAAAAACCAAACCGTTAACATTACATTATCTTGATACCTTCTTATAAATTAGCATGTGAAAATATCCAAATTTCTAAGACTCTAACCATTATTTAACATGGCAAAATTCACTTAGAAAAATATAACAAATTAACAAGAACCAATTCTTCTCTAAAATTAAAGCATAACCATAATTAATACTAATATTGTCTAATAACACCAAATATTTAAATCAATACAAATAACACAATATTATGCATTAGTCTAAAATCTTATGCATTTTAAATATAAAACATTAACTTATAGTCTTATAATAACTAATAACACAAAACATTAAGGTTTACAATACTTAAATTCCACATAAGAATAGCCATCATCCATCACTAATAACACAAAATATTAATTGTATACGATGACCGGGCCACTAGGCCGAGTTCGAATAACTGAGCCATGGTCTAAACCCGACCAAAAATAATAACTGGGTCTATTTTTTGAGATCCTTATCCGACTCTAAATCTGATGAAATCACACTAAAATAGTCCTAAAGTGTTTAGGGCCGGATTGGGTCTTCAGGTTGGGTCGGACCATGTACACCCCTAGTAATAAAAATTTCGTGCATCAAAAAAGGATATGTGTATATATATAGATATTAATATGAATGTATATAGAAAAAATAAATTATAAAATATGAATAAATTAATATTTTAAAAACGTCCCAAGAACACTTGGACCATTTTAATATTTTTTCAAAAAAATAAATAGTAACTTTAAAAGGAGGAGAGCTTATTAACTTTTTCTTTCAGTTTTTGGGAAAATCTTTTTTGTTTATTCTATCATTTTTGGTTAACATATGGGCCAGAGGCCCAAACGACAGAAAAACTAAGCTAACAAAGGAACATTCCAGGGATTAAGGGACGAGAGTATTGGTTATTACTGAAGCCCAACCCAACTCATAAAACCCATGTGAGTATCGTCCATATTCCGATATTGGTATTGGAGTCATAATGGTGGGCTTTACAAACCAGTTTAGTTCTTTTGTCAACGACCAAACAACCCCTTACTCATACAAAGTATTTATTTGTGAAAAATAATATTCATTCAATTTTATTTTTTGGATAAGATGAGTTGGACAATTTCTGATTTTAAACATTACAATATCATACTACACACTCCCCACATACAACACTTTTATTGCCAATGAAAATATGAGAATTTGGCTTTGGGTGCACTACTTGAAGGGACCAACAAAATTTCCCTCCAAACCAATATTGGAGTTATTGGGGGAAGTCACAAATATTGGAGTTAGCAAAGGCAACATACATTTTCTTGTTGTATGCTCTACCATATCCGGTACTTATATTCAATTTGAAGTAACATAACTGAAACAAGTTCTTCTTCAGATTGAGTAATTATTCCTAATTTCTCCATGAAAATTTAATAATGTCCCACTTTTTTGTATGCCCCGGCCCACCTGTCCGTATAAAATCTGATTTCCAACATAATGTAAAAGAATACCTTAGAATTAAAGCAATGGAAAAACACATATATACCCGCCATTTGAATATCAGAAATTGAGACAATGCCAAATTCCCTGAAGGCTTTAATTATTATTGTTTTTGTTGTTGTTTATATATATGTAATTTCTCTTCCTCTGGGGTACTTATCCTCCCAAAATGTGTCTCAATTTTAAGCTTCTATCCAAAAGGAGGCCACACATGTCTAGGGGTCCACTTGTATATGGTGATGACCCCCCAACTTCATGTGTCCTTCCAATGTCAATTCACATGTTTGCATCATGTGTATGTTCCTTCTTTTCGTTGCAATCCCTATTGGACATACATATGCCATGTACTTAAATTATTTCTCTTCATTTTCTTCGATTATATATATACACCTTCAAATCAAAATATATTTTCATTGTTTAATCAATATTATTATGATTTAGAAAAAATCTAGAGAGCCAATTATAATATAAGCCAACTAAACAAATTTCTTTTTATTTCTGATTTTGAAATTTGAAAAATTAAGGTAGTGAATTTTTTTTTTTAACATACTTATTATTTTTTAATTAGTTGGCTGGAGTTGATTTTACTCTTAGTTAGTTCTCTAGAACTGTATTTATTTATTGAGATATGAACACTAATTATTAGACTCGATAATATTCGTTTACTGTTTGTTTGTTGAAACACAGATTTAAATAGATATGGTGGTATACAGATACATACAAAATACATATATTTAGTATTTCTCTTTAAAACTGAGACACAGAGACATAATGCATATGACTCAAAATTTAACATTTTTATCTTTAGTTCTTTTTAAAATTACCACTGCATAAGACACAGAGAATAAAATTAACATTTAATTTATATATATGTGTTTTGTACATTATTACTAAACACATTACAAAATTTATGTATTTTTATGTATTTGTGTATGTGTTTGAAAGACACTGACCAAACCAAATGTAATGGACTTATTATTATTATTATTATTATTATTATTATTATTATTATTATAAGAATTTTGTTGGTTTATTGTCCTGTTTCTAATCTCCTGTATATATGATTCTTATATATGTTTTGAATTCATCAATAGTAGTGTAATATAATATTCACTTATTAATAATTATATGAATTCATTTATAAACTCATAGTCTCCATTTGTATGTTTCATCTTCTTCGTTCTATCTAGTGTTGTGATCAGAGCACGCTTTTATAAAATTATGTGCTCATATAAATATATAGTTTCTTTCCTTGCGTTGTAAACACGTCATCATGGCATCTTCAACATTATTTTTCACCTTGAAAGTTAGTTCTTCTAACGGTCTAATTCCATAAGCTTGATGAGGAGAGTCTTGCAATGTTTGGGACGGGCAAGCCTCTTGTGCTACCCTTTAACATGGTATTTCGGCATTATGCTTGTAATCGCTAAATAAGTAATAATGTATTTGTGCATATTTATTTTTAAAAATTGAATCGGTTATTGAATAATCAACATAGTTATAAATTTGAAAATTTAAAGGTTCATTTGAAGTTTAACTGAAATGGAATTGAATTAGATACAATAAAATAATATATTTATGTATAATATATATTAAAAAAAGGATAATCTTTTTGGTTTTATTATTTTAACATAGTTAATTGGTAAAAAACTACACAGATTCAATTCTTGGGCCGGTTTGTTATTAGCTGATTTTTTACTTGATCCAAATAAGTGTTATGAATGATTTTTAGTTAATTTGGTTAAATTAATTGATTTGATTCGATTCTAAGAATACTAAAATTTAGTACATTATTTTACAAATTTTGAAGATATATTTTATATTTTAATATATATCTTCAAAATTTGATGGGGTCACAACTAGTGTGAAAATTTAAGGTGATATGATAGAAAAATTTTTTATTGGTATAGGATTACACCAGTGATTATCTTTAAGTCCATACCTTTTCACATTAGTCTTGGAAGTACTCACAGAGCACATCCAAAAGGCTGTGTCATGATGCATGCTTTTTGCCGATAATATCGTCCTTATGAGAGAGTCAAGGAAAGACCTAAATAAGAAATTGGACTTATGGAGAGAAGCTCTAGAGTGATATGGTCTGCGCATAAGCCGTAGCAAGACGGAATATATGGAATGTAAGTTTAGTCTGAGAAGGAAAAACCCTAATATAGAGGTGAAGATTGGAGAAAACATCTTACGAGAAGTTAAAAGTTTTAAGTATCTTGGGTATATCATATAGGATAATGGAGAGATTGAACAGGATGTAAATCATAGGATCCAAACAGGTTGGTCAAAATGGCGGAATACATCTGTTTTTATATGCGACAAAAAAGTGTCTTTAAAACTTAAAAGTAAATTCTATCGCACCGCTATAAGACCGGCAATGCTTTATGGTACGGAGTGTTGGACGGCCAAAAGGGAGCAAAGGGAGCACGAATATAAGTTGAGTGTGACAGAGATAAAGATGTTGAGATGGATGAGTGGTCATACGCGATTGGATAAAATAAAGAACGAAGAAATAAGGGAGAGAGTTGGAGTAGCACCCATTGTGAAAAAGATGGTTGAATCACGTCTCAGGTAATTTGGACATATGAGGAGAAGACCGATAGAACACTCAGGAGGGTGGATGAGATGGAAGATGGACAAATGACAAAAAGCAGAGGAAGACCTAAAAAGACCATCCATGAGGTGGTCAAACGAGATCTACAGGTAAACGATCTCTCTGTAGACATGATATATGATAGAGCACAATGACATCGTTTAATTCATGTAACCAACTCTATCTAGTGGGACAAAATTTTGTTGTTGTTGTATTTTATATTTTCATATATATTAGAAATGAGTGACTATTTTTTTTATGTATTGTTAAAAAATACACTCATTTAATATTATCAATTTTAAAAAAACCTCACTTCCTTCACGAGTTTCCGTTTCTGCTTCTAACTAGCTCTATATATACTCTCATAGTCGATTTCCCAGCTCGGAATGTCATCCACTAATGGAAGCAAGTTTATGTTGTGACACTTTTCCCTTCACACATGGTTATTAGTAAATAGGATCTGAATTTTCAAAAAGATTGAGACTCGAGAATTTTTGGACATTCGAATAACGAGTAAAAGAAGAATCTACAAAATTTGATGAGGATTTCTTAAAAGGGTAAAAACAATAATTTATAAGGTGCTATATATATAAATTGGACTAACAAAATAGGGTTAACCACTAAAAATACTATTGAATTTTTTAAATGTCGACAAAAATACACTCAAATTTTGTTGTCGATAAAAATGCTTTTAAATAATTTAAAAACATAACAAAAATACCCAACAATAAATATATATTTTCAAAAAATATTTTAAAGATTGAATTTTGATGCAATTTTTTACAAACATGATTATAAAAATAAGATATTTTTATACTTAAAATTTAGTGATTTTTCGTTAAGTATATATATTTTTATAATTTTTTTGTTAACAATCAATAATACTTTTAAAAATTCACAAAACAATATATACTTATAAAAAATCACCAAATTTTAAAAATAATAATATCTCATTTTTCTAATCATGTTTGCAAAAAATTACATCAAAATTCAATTTTTAATATATTTTTTTAGAAATACATATTTAATTTTAATTTTTTTATAAGATTATCTAATATTTAGGTGCATTTTTGTCCGCATTTGAATAATTCGGACCCAACAAAATATATACAAATAAGATCTTAATAAAATAATTTTTTTCAGGTATGTTATTCCTATCCAATAATAGTTGTATAAACTAATAACATCGCGCTGCCCTATAATATAATCTTAAAGAATTGTCACATCATGGTGGATAACTACCTACTACTCTAGTAGGCCATAATATGACCAATTAATTCCCTATGCATACATATGGCATGGTTTTGGGTGTTGTTTACTTGTGATTTGTTTGTGTATGTCAGCGTGGTTGCAGAGATTGATGGTTTTTGCAGAACGTGGTTGTGGCTGTGCATATTGGTGGGCTAGTTATGGCAAATTAAAGGGCCGGGGTTCCCTTTGAAATTTTATGGCGTCTTGTTTTGCTCCTAGATGTTAGCAACCTTGTATGCGTGGTTGTGAAACTATTTAAGATTATAACTATAGTTTGTTTTGTTTGCTATATATGTATCTAGCTAGGGCTACTAGAGACAGGGGCAGAATAGAAACTGAATAAAAATTAATTAATGAGTAAGGCAATTAAGGAGGTGAAATTGGAGTAGTAAGAAGAAATGAAATGAAAAGAAAAGGGGGGTGTGGGGGAGGGAAATGACGAAAGAGGGGTTGTCTTGTTGTGAGGAATAAGATACGAAATAAGAGAAGGAGAGATAAGGAGAGTGTGAGTGTGAGGGGGCTAAGGGGGTCGGTGTGGCCCCAAACAAACCCATCATATTCTGCTAAGAACGACACACACATACACTAACATACTAGTCCCCCCTCTGCAACTATGCTCCCACATATAACAGTGACATTAGTTACCCCTACCCTCCATTTTCATTTAATTAACCAACAAAGCTTATCATCAAATTAAACATATACGTAATAATAAATTTTATGCCATTTTTTATTGTTTTATGAAAAAAAATATTTTAGGATAATATGTTATCATAAAACCTATTTACCAAAAAATTTAAATTACAAAAGGAAAGATATATAAATAGTTAGTTGAATTCCGTTATGGAGCCAGTGGAATAAGTATATAATATGTATAATGGGCTGATTTTTTTGTCCAATAAGAAGAAATAACCATCTGCTGCTATCATACAGGTTCAAACATTCAGGATAAAATACTACTAATTTATTAAACACAATACATCTATATTATCCAGAATAATCATTCTGATACCATGGATAATAAACATATGATATTTGAAACTGTTTACACAAATACATTTTTACTATTCTAAAATAAGTATATATGAACAATTTTAAATTAACATCCGATACTTTAATTTTAGTTTAAAATTAACCTCATTATATATATTGTACAGAACATATATTGACTCTCTATATTTCCTCTAGTTATATATCTAATATATGTTTTTACATAAAAATATCATTATATTTATTTATGTATTTTTTATCAACTTAATATTTTAAAAAATATTATTTTTATAATATGACATAAGAAATTTTACAATTAAAAAATTTAGAATTCAATCCTTATTAATCTAATTAAAAGAAAAATTAGCATAAAAATATTCAATACAAAGCTCTTGTATAAAAAAATATATTAGAAATATAGTGATTTATATCTCTTCTCTTACTAAATTAAGTTTTTTAATGTATAAAAAACATATTATTGATAATAATTAATTAGGTAGCTAATACGTAGATATAGCTATGGGTGGACAGTAGGCATGTCAAGTGGTATTATAATTTATCTTGGTGACGCCAAATGATTGTGGAATAAAAAAGAGGGAAAAGTATCCAAAATAATAATAAAAAAAAAAATTGTATGGCATAAGAAAACAATAGGGAGAAGATAAAGTAGGTATACTGAGCTGAATTGTTTTCTTCTCTTCGTCTCCTCTTTGCTGCTGTCTCTTGAGATACTCCTTCTCTTACTCTTTCATCTCTCAATCCTTTTTTCCATCAGACACCACCAAAATCAAATCATCAGGTCCTTCTTCTCTTTCACCTTTTCTTATCTGCTGCTTCTCTTTTCTTTCTTTTTTAATAAAAATAATCATGTTTTCCATCAAGAGACATACAGCTGAAGGAAACAGCATACATGCAATTGAATTTTCCTCTCTCTTTCATCAGCTGATGATGAATTGAATTAATTAATTAATTGCTGCAGATTTATTTGCATTAAAGCAGTTATTACTATGGCTGCTGCTTCATCAACACCATTCTTGGGAGTCAGAGAAGAAAGTCAAAGCCAGATTACACATCAATCCTCCATAGCTGCCTCCTCAGCTTCTACTCCTCCCACTGTTCCTCAGAAGAAAAGAAGGAATCAGCCTGGAATAAAGAATGAAGTTTCTTCTTTGGTTTCTTTCTTCTCATAAACCAGCACCACCAAACCCTAAATCTCGATTTATAATAACTTATTTAGGGTTAATCTCTCTCTCTCTCTCTGATTGATGGTAGTTCTTAATGGCTTTCATCAGCTTGTGGTTAATTAATTTATATATAATATTCTTTGACGACGATAATTTCTATTTTATTAATAATATTAAAATACGTGTACGTAGTTGTCTAGATAATAAAAAAAAAGAAAGTGATTAGTAATTAGCGAGAAGCATAGAAATTTCTAATAATTGTTAATACAGATCCAGATGCAGAAGTGATAGCACTATCGCCAAAGACACTAATGGCAACAAACAGGTTCATATGCGAGGTATGCAACAAAGGGTTCCAAAGGGAGCAAAACCTACAGCTACACAGAAGAGGACACAACCTACCATGGAAGCTGAAGCAGAAGACGAACAAAGAGCCAAAGAGAAAGGTTTATCTGTGCCCCGAACCCACGTGTGTCCACCACGACCCTTCCAGGGCCTTGGGAGACCTCACTGGGATCAAGAAGCATTACTCTCGCAAGCATGGCGAGAAGAAGTGGAAGTGTGACAAGTGTTCTAAGAAATATGCTGTTCAATCCGATTGGAAGGCTCATTCTAAAACTTGCGGAACCAGAGAGTATAGATGCGATTGTGGCACTCTCTTCTCTAGGTATTCTGCATATCTATATCATTCCATCATATCTAAACGTAAATGATTCTTATATAATTAACTACAAATCAATTTTTTCAATAATTTAAACTGATATAAATAAGTTCATAAATAGTTATTGTTAGAAATAAGAGACTAAATCAAAGAAAAAATTTGTGTATTATTGAGTGTGTTCAAGTTGTCTAAAATTATATAATATAAAAAAGTATTTATAGGTGCTAAGAGAATCGAAATAATAAAAACATAATCTCCTATAATAAATATTTAGATATATTAAATAATATTAATTGATTTTTTATTACCTTTTATTAAGTCAGAATTTCTTTATTTTTAATTGTAAATTTTTTAATACTGTATCATGAGATTGTTTTTTCAATTTAAACTGATAAAAAAATACAATGAATGATTATTTCTCTAACAAATTCTATTTATTCTTTTTTAGTTACAGTCAACTACCACTATTCATCATCGTGCATGATATAATTACAACTCCTACATCATTTATTACCATTTTGCACTACTAATAAATTCCTAGAATAAAAGATTAAGTTAATTTAAAGATGTAAGAAAAGTTGGATGTGAAGAAAGAGATTTTGCTCTCTTTCTGGGTCAGTTAGTTTTGTGTGAGTGTGGGTGTTAGTGGAGGTGGTATGGCAGGCAGAGAGACTGCTGACACGTGAGTAGATACACTGTTAAAAATTGGGTACAAGAAATAGAGATGTGTTTTTTTTTTGGAAGAAAAAACAAAGAATGCTAATAGGTAATTACTTCAACTATGGTCCTAGTCTTAACTAGGGAACAGTGCCACCACCTCTCATATCCTTATTCCCCCCATTCACGTGTAGTTAAGTAAAAACATTGTAAGGGACACAGTGATACTCATTTTGTTCTCACATGAGTTGGAGATGCTGGGTTTTGTTCTCTTTCGTCTTGGCTACTTGCATGTACTATGCTTCAAATATCAAATATATTGTGTAGTTCAATGTAATAATTAATAATATCCAGGTACTTTCTTGCAATGGGTCCAATGTGCTTATATTAATTGTCATCACTGCCCAACTCTTTATCAAAAAAAAAAAAAAATGTTTCTGTACTTCTAAGATGTACAAACCTATTTAATTAATGTCTACTTTAAAATTCTTAATTATATTTATAGAAAAATAAGTATTTTTTAAACACAGTTAAATATGTTTAAGAAATATGCAAGAATTAATTATTATTGCCTTTAGAAAAAAGAATAATAGAGAGTGATTTAGTAAAACAAAGATTCTCTATAAGCATTAATTGTTGGATCTATAATAGATATATTCTCAAAGGATTTTCCCGAGAATTTAGCAATTCTCTCATGGTACGTTTGTGTTGTAATGAATTCTTGTAGTAGAAAATAGACAAGTCTTGAGGTAGTTTGCATTTATTGAGGCCGGCCCCATATTGGATGCATGATTAATTGACTTTCATCAAAGTTGCAAATAATTCTCTCTTTCATTGATCAAAGAGAGAACTCAAAGTGGTAGTTCGATTTGGAGTTCTTGGTTTGTATCACGTTTTGGCATAATCCCCGGGCCCTCTCCTTCTGTTTCAGTTTTCTACTAATTTCAATTTTGTAGATCATTTCACCCAAATACTGTATATTCCATTTTTATCATCATTACTACCTCTTTTTCTTTCTTTCCTTTTTTACTTCATTTTTTTAACATAGAATTTTCCTTTGGAATTCATCGTTTATATATATTTGGTTGCATGATTAGCATGTTATCATGTTCATCAGAAAAATAAAGCAATGTCCTCCTTTAATTTGAGAATATTTGGTGTTGATATGGTTGCAAAGTGGTTGACTTTTAGAAATGATTAATAAATAACCATTAATACGATTTTGATTATTATGATCACTTGAGATCTGTTATCTGTGTGTTACATGTGAATGGGATGTTAAAGATGTAATTATTTTTATCGATTTGAATTTTGGTACAGTAGGTGCCTTTCATAACAATTTTTAAAGACATTATTGATAAATGGTAATCTTGTAAAACCCCCATAAGTTTTTCCTTACTTTTTATCTCGAGTCTAAATTCAATATAATCTTATTTATTTAACTATTCCATCATTTACAGTTACAACAACCTAGCTAGGTCTTGATTGATAGTCGGATAAATTCAGTGTAGCATGTATAATGAGTCTAATTCATTCCATTAGTAAAATGAACCTTAGTCATGAGTGAAAATAATATAAATATAATGAAATTGTGAATTAAATTCCTGCTTCTTTTTGAATCTTTCTTTATTTCCTCGAGTAATTCTTCTTCTATCCGAAGCTTCTCTTGCAAAATCGCCAGTGTTAAGTTCTATGACTTAGTAGTTAGTAGTGACCTAATAATAATTTGTTGTATCATGTTGATTAAGGTGTATGTTATCGTTGCTAATAATATTATTTGATTATTATTTCAGACGTGACAGTTTCATCACTCATAGGGCCTTCTGTGATGCCCTAGCTCAAGAAAGTGCAAGGCACCCAAATGGCACCATGAACCCTTTGGGAGGGACACATTTGTATGCCACAAACACAAACCACATGACCTTAGGCCTCTCCCAATTAGGCACCCAAATCTCCCAATTCCAGAATCACCAAAGTGGCGCCACTCACGGCAGCGGCGGCGGCGGCATCCTCCGTCTCGGGAGCGCCGGGGCAGCCAAATTCGAGCACTTAATCCCGCCTTTAAGCCATCAGTCTTCATCATTTGGACACTCACCCCAATCATCACTCACTAATCCCTCACCTTTCTTCATCAATGACCCAAATCAAGCATTTGAAGACAACAACCAAACTCATCAACAAGGTTCATTATTCTCAAGCAAGCAATTACATGGTCTAATGCAACTTCCTGATCTTCAAGGAAACACCACCAACACCAACTCTAATAATTCTTCCAATCTTTTCAACCTTAGCTTCTTCCCAAACAACAACAATAGCAGTGGAACCATCATCCCTGACCAATTCAATAGTAACCAACAAGGAACAACAACATCAACACTCTACGGTGACCAAGTTGGTTCAGGTTTGTCTTCACTCTTTGGAAATTCATCTTCATTGCAACATGAGAACGTGTCCCCTCATATGTCAGCCACTGCATTGCTTCAGAAAGCTGCACAAATGGGTCCAACTACCACCACCAACAATAATAATGGTTCTTCTATCCTTAGGGGAATGTGTAGTAGTTCCTCAAACAAATCCGAAAGGGAACTTGTTGTCTCTGATCATGTTGCATTTGGAAGTGATCAAAGAAGATCAAGCATGGAAAATGATCATCACCACCAGCAACACCTTCATGGGTTGATGAACTCCATTGCCAGTAATGTAGGAAACACTACTACTAGTTCCATATTTGACAATGTGCATCAAGGGAATGATGATAACAACAACAACCTCAGTCATCATCATCATCATCATCATCATCATCAGTTTCATCAGAGCCTAGAGGATTCTAGTAACACCAATAAGCTTCCTCAGAATCATCTTGGGGTCAGTTTTGGAGGGTCTGATAAGTTGACATTGGATTTTCTTGGAGTTGGAGGAATGGTAAGAAACATCAACACTGGTGCAACAACACACGCATTTTCACAAACACATAGAGAGCAACAACAACAAGGAATGATGAGTACCTTGAGTTCTTTGGATTCGGACCTGAAATCAGCACAATCAGCCACACCAAGCCACCGTTTTTGAAGTTAGTTCTTCATCTCTGCAATGATCAAGGAAAATAATCAAATTAAATTAAAAACAGACAATGTTAGTTGTTTTACGTATGAACTTGTTCAAAAACAATTGTTCTTTATTATTTTTTTTCTCTTTCTCTAATTGGCACATTATGACATTAGGGTTTCAATTCCAAAAACCGCAATCCTTGTAGTAGTATCTTTCTTGAACAAACCTCGTTCACATATTATTATTATTATTATTATTATTATTATTATTATTATTATTATCTACTCTCTTTTGTTTCCATGGTATCTCCTAACCCGATAGGCCAAGGACTAATTATCGCAGTACTGAGTTCTATTTAAAGGTTTGTCGTTGGCCAATGGGTTGTTGCATGCACAATGCGGGATTCGAACCCTCTAAGCTCTTTGACGGTGACAGAAAACTAATACCAATAAATTTACTATTTCATTGGATTTCATAAGCCCTGATAAGTAAATAAAACAAATTTTAAAGAGACAGTAAAAAAAAAGCATTGCATGTTGTAATTGGTAAAGCCAGGTTGTGTTGGATGCTCTTTCTTTCTCTCTCTCACACACACATACACAGAGAATGAACGTGATATGTTATTGTTATCGATGGAGCTGGCTGCTTAATTAGTTTTTTTTTTTTTAATTTGTTTTTGAGAATATCTTCACATGTTTGCTACATTCCAATGGATAAGACGAAACCAAATTTCCGTTCAGTTTAATCATTAATAATTTCTAATTGTAAATCATCACAATTAAATATATTATACTATTACTGACCAAACCTTAGCTTACAACTCCTCAAAAATTAATAATGCTAAGAATTTTTGTACTCGCTACCTACTACCTTGCTTTTAGGAAAAGCATTATTCAAACAGTAGTATTAAAGGGACACGACGAAGTTTTTTTTTTCATAATTATTGTATGTATAAAATAGTTTATTATAATTAAACAAAAAATGTAATATATTATATCATCAACGTACCACGAGATGCATGCAATTATGCATATAGTATTTGAGAAAATTTTGAGAGTTAATATTTCACCGTTAATATTATATAGTTAACATTTACTATTAAAAAAAAGAAGTAGCTCAGTTGCAGTTAATTTTATATGGAGTTGATAGTTAAAATTCGTTAAATAATTTGACGAGTTTGATTAAATTATTATCTAATAACTTTTAACGGTCAACTTCATTTCATTAACTGCACCTGAATTTTCACCTAAAAAAGAATATTCAAAATTTTTAAAAACTGAACATTTGAAACTAAATTTTAAAAAAATTAAAATTTAAAGTTAACAAAAAGCTCAATTTTAATAGGTTCTATATGGAGTTTGCTTAATTATCTATTGTAATGTTAATTAAAATTGATTGTCATAGTATTAATTCTCTAACATTACTCATACCATTTTATGATATAATAGCTATAGATGTATTATTTGTATTCATTATTATTTTGTAGATTAACAAGATATATAATACGAATATATATCTAATTTAGGATAAAAATGAAAGTCCTATATATCATGTGATAAATTTTACCGTTCTTTATAATTCCAAAATTAAAGAAAAAAAAGTATTGGTCAATTCAAAATATACAAGCTAATAAAATGTGTATATAAAACCTCAATCCTCATCACACAAATCTTATATTATTAAATTCTAAAACCTTGACAATTTTGGTCACTAACTCCACGTCTCCACGACCAATAATAATAATAATAATATGCAGAATTTCAGGTGGTTTTTCACTTTTCAAATATTCTTCAAGCGTGGTGTATATATATGTATATGTGCACGTTGAGTTGACTATGTAGACATAGATAGGATTGCATGATAACAAAATAATAACATGCAAGACTAATAGATATAGTGGGTAGTTAGGGTTTAGGGTGTCGTAGTTATGATTTGATTTAATTTGGGTGTAATTGAATTTGGATATGGAGTTAATAATTATATTAATGAGTGATGACCACACATAGAGTGGTCAGAGAACTCACTCTCTCTGCACTCTGCAATGTTCGTTATTGCAATTATTAGCAAACTTTCTGTGACACTTTTGTCGCAATTCATGTCACTTACCTTCCTATTCATATGGGAATCAAAAGTCCGTGACCTAAGAGAAAAAGAAAAATTCAAATCCACCACCAAAATATCATTTTCGCCTTTAGCTACTTCAATTTCTATTATTCCTTTTTCCATTTTAATTTCTCACCACTTAATTAGGAAAACAAGCAAACTTTTTATTTTTAATATGAAGAAAGGAATGGTGTATATCTGAGTTATGGGGGTGTATGGTGATTCATCGGCGTATGATTGTTGTTCAAGAGAAATCGAATCGTCCGATTTGAGGTACTGAAAATTCTGGGTCCGATTTGTGTACTAGCAGAAAATCCTGGGTCCGATTTCAGAAAACTCTGGGTCCGATTTGTGTCCTCTCTCTCTTTGCAATGAAATCGGACCCTCCGATTTGTATACTTTCCATAATTTTAAAAAACACCAAAAATTACAATATTAAGGTATATCACCACTCCTACTTCCATAACAAAAAAAATTAGCCAAAACAAGCTAGGTTCTTTGGTTTATTCGATGTTAACAAAAAAAATTAGCCAAAACAAGCTAGGTTCTTTGGTTTATTCGATGTTAGAGATATAATTATTTATATTATCTCTTTTTATATATTTAAATTTTTTAGATGTGTAATTTTTTCACAACAATAACACATATTTATTGTTTATTTATTAGTAATATACAAATTTTAAAAAAATACACTAATACGCAACTATACACAAAATTTAAGATCTTGCTAGAAAATTATATATATATATTAATTAGGCAGGAGATAGATTTTTATTATAACTTTGTTTGTTTAAAATTTTTAAAATTTTACTTTTTACTCTTATCACTTTAATCACTAGCAACTTTTTTTTTCTATTAGAGATAAAATTAGTTTTTAATGACAAATGTGTTTATGTCTTTTTATTATATATATTCATTTGTGTGCATGTATGTTTTTGTGTCTGAGCTTTCATTGTTCTAAAACAGTAAAGAGAAACACAGCCTGAAATCATTAATAAAATCATATATTCACGTAATTTTTTTATGTTAAATAATGAGTCAGTATGTTAATACTAGCTAGTCACATGAATTGTGAAATAATATCAATTTTTTTCTTTTTTTTTAAATTTCTCTTTTAAAATTTGACTCTATTAAAATCTAAGACTAGCTAGGTCATAAAACTAATACTAAATCTGAGAATAAAACTGGACTAAAGAATTAGGGTTAGCTATATCATTCTCCAAATTTGTTTCTAAAAAATATTATTAATTAAATTATATTAGTCCCTAAAAAATTAATTCATAATTTTTAAAAGTTCAATTTGATTAATAAAAATTTTTAAAAATAAATTTAAAAAATGAATCATCTTTTAAAATTAATTTGATTATTAACCCAAAAAACTAATTAAAAGCTTTTAGTCTATTATTTGTTTCAATCTTTTGGAATTATCCAATAGGTTGTTTCATGCACAAGGCGAAATTCGAACCATCAACACTTGCTTAAACAAATGAGTGAGCTGACCACTCGGCCATCTTAAATTGATTTACGTATTCATTCATTTAGTTAAGAAAATGGTGAAGATTTGGATAAGTCCTCTTTCCACACGTGAACTAACAAGATCAAACACTCTACATTTACATGGGTTTGCGATTTTGTCCATTTTGGAAATTAAATTAAAAATAAAAAACAATCCGACAAAGGTTGGAAAGAAAATATTTTTCACATGCATGAGATAGTATTCATTTTTCCCCTTCCAAATCTAAAAATCGCCACTAAGAAAGTCGATAAATTAGTTAGTTCGCAACCTCTTAATCAAGTAAGACGTTAGTATGAATATGGAGTTCAATTAGAAAGTAAAATTTTTCATTTAATATCAGTTAATTGTTTGTTTTTCATTTTATATTTTAAATTTAAATCTTAAATTATTTATAAAATAAGAATTTAAAAATAATTTTATAATAAAAAGACTGATTTATGTATCAAAAGTTAATTTTCTATGCTTATATACTTTAAGAAAAATTTTAAGTGTACTGAGAATACCGATATTCTAGTTATTTTAACCATTGATCTAAATTATAAAAAAATATATAATATATATTAGTTAAAATTAACTGTTAAAACAATTGAAATACCGATATTCCTAATACACATAAAATTTTTTCTATACTTTAATATGTTTGACAAGACATTATAAATATCGAGTTAACGTTAAATTTAACACATCTAGAATCATATTGTTTGTTACAAAAATTAGATATGAGTAGTTTTTACTTTTTAGGTTAATTATTATGTCATAGTCTATAGTTTTATTGAATTTTCAGTTAAGCCTCTATATTTTAGTTTTTTTCAATTAGGTCCCTGTAACATATCGAATTTTATAACTAAATTCTTACTGTAATAAAAATACTGAAATTAACAGAATATTTTATTAAACAAAATGAATATATATACTTAATACTTGACTGAATATTTTATATAATTTAACAAAATATTCGATTAATTTTAATGTGAATATTTTGTATAATTTAACTAAATATTCGATTAATTTTAATGTTTTTATTACGGTAAAAACTTAATTAATTACAAAATCTAATATGGTATAGAAATTTAATTAAAAAAGTGTAAAAATCTAATTAAAAATTCGGTAAAACTATAAAGATTAACGAAGTAATTAAACTTAGTTTTTACTACGCGTTTTGGTGAACTTAATAACCTTTTTAAGTAAATGTTTTCATTCAAATATTATTGTGCGGTGTTAATAAGTTGTCAAATTTAATTTAAAACAGATCATCAAACTCTTCAATTTGATTTTCTATTTTGGATGTTGTCACTGTTTTTCCAAAGGAATAAAAACTTTAAATTTCCACACATAGTAGTTATGTAAATAACGAAGTTAAAAGCACATAGTAAAATCATATAGTATTAAAAAGGATCGACAAAAGTTACCGTCACCTTTATTATAATTATTGAAAAGAAAAAAAAATAATAATGTTAACCTTTTTTTTAAATAAAAGGCTATTTATTCAGTTAGTAAAACAAATGAATAAAAATGTATATTCATTGTTATTTTATTTTAATGACCGTGAATGAAATGAGAGAAGCAAAAGAAACAAACTTATTTACTAAAATCTATGATGTGCAAGCTTCCAAAATAAGACTTTGGGTGGACTAATGTTAAGTGTAAACATCCAAGGAAAGTGAACCCTGTATGACAAGTTGGGCCAAAGTAATTATTAAGAAGACATTTTTTATTTTTATTTTTTTTCTTTTTCTTTTCTGAATGTGCCGTGCTTTTTCGTTCTCATGCGAAAAAAATAGCACAATTATTAAAATAATGCAAAATTTCTAAAAAGATAATATATAGCCAGAAAATGTAGCCACGAATATACTTGCGAGAGTGCAGAAATAGGAGATATGAATTACCTTATATGTGACAAATCCAATTTAATTTAGATGCGGTAAAAAGTTTATATTACAATTATTTTAGTGTAAAGTTGATAGTTGAAAATTGTTAAATGAAAATTTAGACAAATTTATTAAATTATTTAATAATTTTTAAATGGTAAAAACTCAGGTGCTGTCAACTTTACGTGAAGTTGATATTTGAGAGTCGTTAAATAATTTGACTAAATTTTCATCTATCGACTCTCGGTTATTAACTTCACATAAAGTTAACTGCAACTGAATTCTACCATTTTAAATATTAATTTTACATGAAAACAATTATACGTAAAATTTCACTTATCCGGTGAATCTATATAGAAACCTAAGATACATATCATACATTAACCTCATAATTCAACAATCTTGTAATCATGTTCATCTCCCCTAAATCCCGCAAATACTCATTTAGGTACATTCCATCCTAATTAAATGAGATATGCATTCCAGTTAGCTAACTTATTCACATCATCACATGGATACATTAGATAATGTATGTCTTTATTATCAGGGGGGAAAATTAATCAGAATTATCTTCATTGTTATCTCTTAAAATTTAACTATGAGAGCAATTTATTTTTTTTTTCTTAAAAGATAATTGTTAGTTGTTGCTTGACTTGAAGTTACATCAAATTAGTTTTTTTTTTTAAATATTTTAACATATACAGTGTGTCAGTGTATATAATAGATTCACCTTTTATATTAAATGTATTTTCAAGAAACTACAAATAAAAACATCCTCTTATTATCATTATATAATTTTAAATTAGTGATAAATAATAGTGTTTCCTGAGTCTCCAATTTTGTTTTACTAATAAAAACCAAACATCCTTTAATTTTCATGATTCAACAATCATGTACTCATCTAGTACACACACAATTATAAATCCGCCCCCTCTTCCTATAATCTAATTTCTTCCACTCTTTTTTGGGTCAATAAATCATTGATTACTGATCAAGACTGTCAATAAAGCTAATTAAGAGAATGAAGGGCAGCAACACAATTTCCAATGAAGATTAGGAATGACAATTTGAGCCAATCCCATCTGTCTCACCCACAATATAGTAGGTTTTTCAACCGCTAATTTGAGTTTAGGGTGTGTGTACGAATAATATCTAATGATAATTGTTTAGGTATAGAGCGAATATAGGTATTGGTTGACGTGTCCAATACTTATCTTATACCCGTTCCAAACATTCAGAGAAATAAAGGTTTGAGATAAATTATTAGATTTAATAAAATTAGTTTGATAAATTTATACTTTTTTAAAATTTTTAGAATTTGTAATGTTATGCCTTCAATTATATTTAAAATTTATATAATCTTTTTAGTGTTTTGTATTTTTTAAATTATAAATTATATTTTATACTATAAAAAGATAAAATGTATCATATTTTAGACGGAACAAGAGGATATAAATTTGTTATTTGTAAGATGTCCGAAAGAATAAATATAGGACAGTAAATAAAATACTTGCGAATGATAGAGCAGATAATAAGACAAATAGTTAATATTTAAAGATGAATGTGAATATTAAAATAACAGTCACATCTTATTCTATTGTCATCTCTAATTTAAAAAGATGACAACTTATATTTAGATAATTTTGTTATATAAAAATTATACTAAACTAATTGTGTGAATTCATAAATAAATTTGTCAATATTCTAAAATTTATAAATAAAAATAATAATTTTTTTTAAGGCATTTCCTCCTTTAAAATGTGAAAATTCATAAGGATCCACACAGACTAAAGATGGACATGAAATGTTTAGTGACAATATCCTCCAAGCAGAAGAAAAAAATAGATAAGCCTTTTCTTTTTCAGCTAGCCATTAGATTTACATAAGAAATAAATCCAAATATTTTTTTTTTGTCGTGAATCCAAAGATTAAAAATCACCATTTTATGGGTACCGACCTTTTTCCCCAAAGGATCCAATATTGGTTTTTTGTGTGTCGATAAAGGACCAAACTATAGTTTCCTTTCTTGGGCTTCAGCCTATAGGCCTATAGGCCTATATGTCTCTTACATCATGGGCTTAATTCAATTTGGACTTGGTCTTTTTCTTTCGCAATAATATCAATTTATACTCTAATTTAACTAAGTTGGGTTTATCTAGTAATTATCTCGCTAGTCTTTCTAAATTAGTGTTGGAAATTCGACTCTTACCTTATATATACAACAACCAATTGATGCTAGTTTTTATTTTTAAGTTTTTTTCCTTTGGTTTTAGATGTAAAAGACAAATGGTAAATGTGTGGCCTTATAATTATTATAATTTTATACTCTAGCTACACCCTTGTTGCAGACACAAGGATTATGATTGGGCAAATGCACATGCTAAGCCAAGTAAACCATACCCATGTATAAAAAATTAATTGATTGACCCAATAATTATTTACTCAATATAGTTCATTGTTATCTCTAGCAATGTATGTTTGAATAAGACTTGTGTCTGCACGGCACCGGATCGAATATATGAACAAAGAATCGTCGAAGCGAGAATCAATGAGGTCTTTCTAAATTAAAGTAAGCCAATCGTGATTTTAAAATATTCTTGAATTCACATTTTTTCAATCTAGTTTTGGTAGATCTAATTCTTTTTTTTTTTGGGTGACTTTTGGTAGATCTAATTCATCTATAATTTACTGATACTCGAGATTTCAATACAAGTTGCTGCATATATATTTTTTTTTTGATGTATATTTAGAGTAGCCAATTTCAGGAATATAATATAATTTACCATTGAAAATTTCATCTTCTATTGTCGGCAGTCTGTACGATATTCCTGCTACCTAATAACAACTTAAACGTTGACTTTTGTTTAATTTATTTTTAAAATAAAATAAAAACACATTATAACATAAAACAAGCTCAAAAAAATCTAATCTATTATAAAAATACGTATTTAAAAAATTTAAAATATAAATAAAAATACATGAATAATTGTATTTAATATATCTTTTGAGTTTTTTATTTTTATTTTTACGTGAATTTTATATAAATATTCTTTTATTTGTCTTATAATAACATTATTACAAGAATTAAATTCTAAATCTTTTAGTTATAAAAAATTTGAATATTGTATTATAAAATTATTCATCTAAAAAACTTAATTTAATAAATAGAGACATATAAATAGTTATTCTTATTACTTTTAATTTATACGACTAGAACTCATCAAACAACCAACAATGTTTATGAAAAAAGTTAAAAACACCCTCATCTGATAATAAGACATAAGTCGAGGGTTTGGGATTTTTTTTTAACATCTTTTCCCCAAGGGTTATTAGTTATGCACTTATTTGATGAGTTCTATTTTTACAAATATCATTCTGAAAAAAAAAAAAATATCTAGAACAATGCAAAAGAATTGTTCACAATATTCAATATGATACGCGGCTTTTGCTGAATTTGGAATGTAAACACAGTTCTCTTCCTATTCCTGTGATCAAACGGACTAATCAACTAAATCAAGGTTCATGCATATTGCAATATAATTATTTTTCATTTCTTTCTTAAGGATCGAAGACGAAAATGGTGTCATATCCAACTTAGCAATTAAAGATAATAAATATCTACCCTCTTTAATTGCCCTACAGCTCTTAAAAAGATTAGTCACTAAATTTGGCGATCAAATATTCTAGGAAGCTACATTTGGTGATGAATATATGCTCTACATTCATATGTAAAGTTATTTTTTACTAAAAAAATAATAACAACAAAAATCTCATCATCAAATATAATTTGATGATTGAAACTATTAAAATTATTGAGATTTATGAGGTCTAATTTAACCTAAAAACTAGTTTAAATGGTGAGATATCTCATTCTTATAAATTTTATATATATTTTATTTTTAAAAAATTGAGAGATTTGTTGTATTATATCTTTCACATTTAAGAGTGATCATCTGGAAAGCGTGAACATTTGTAAGTTAGTAGTCTAATAATATTAGATTAGATAGATTATAATATCTTATTAGAATTGAGATGGAGCGAGTCTAACTCAATTTTAAAAGCTAGTTCAAAAAATGAAGGATGATTCACACTTATAAACTTTTTAAAAATTTTATTTTTAAGAAATGTGAAACTTAGTGTTAGAGATGTAACTATTTATTTGTCTCTTTTTATATATTAAGTTAAACTTTTGGAAGATTTGATTTTATGACATAGTATAAGAATTTTTAGGACTTAAAAGATAGTCAATTCTTGTTGATTCGAAAAAAAAAGGCATAAAACTAATAAAAAGAGAAAGAAAATTTATAAAAAAAATTAATGCAAAAAAACAAAAAATTTTTGTATAAAAAAAATATATTAGAAATATAAATATTTATATATATTTATTTATCAGTTTAAATTCGTGAAAAAAAAATATTACGAGACAATGCATTTCCCATATCATTTCTTCGTTTTTCAATTGAACCAATGATATTCATATGAAATTAACACGAACTTAACTGATCCGTTCGTTCATATTCAACGAAAATTCCATAAATATGATAAGGATAATCTAATAAGGAATTGCTTTTATTTTTCCTTTTTAACTTATATCAAAACATTGGTAAAAAAATGTACAACCATCCGGTGATTATTTTTAGGTGAAAATTCATGTGCAGTCGATTTTACGTAAAGTTGATAATTAAGAGTTGTCAAATAATTTGACTGATGTGACTAAATTTTCATCTAACAACTCTCAATTATCAACTTCACGTGAAATCGACTGCACATAAATTTTCACCTTATTTTTATGGATTCAGTACAATCATCATCTCATCAAATAGAAATCATATAAATAACTATAAGTATTAACTAATTAACTAAATAAAATATTTTTATGTTGACAGAATGGCAGTAAATATGAAAAATAATCCTATGTCAGCTTAAAACAGTGTATTAAAAAATAAAAAATAAAAAAAGATTTTGTAGCGAAATCAAAATATAACATAAGGAAATATTTTAGGAAAGAAGGTGAGATTTGAATGTGAAATATATCGAATCTAGACATATAAGATATCACTATAGATCGAATTGTAGACTTTTTTGTGATGATTGCCTTTAAATCGTGACGGTGAATTATAAAAAACTATACTTATAATTAATCAATTATTTATGTACGTATATATATATATTGAATTATAAAATTATACTTATATTAATTAATTATTTACGTAAAATTATAAAATTATACTTAATATATATTATGAAACGAAAATCATTATTCTTAATTAATGTTAGATAAAAGGATAGAAATTCTTGTTTCAAAATATTACTTATTAGATATATATAGGAGCTGTTTATATAAATAGCTTCTATATATGTCTAATATTATTGATCGATAAACAAAAAACGTATAGATCATCAAAAAAGAAAAAAAAAACCGTAAGAATAGAGAAATTTATATAGATAGATAGAATTATTTTTATATAAAAAGTTAAAATTCAAGTGATATAAAATTAACATATTATATATTTTCTATTTTAAAATTACATGCATCATTTTTAAAAATTAAATTTAAATAAGAAATGAATTTACAATTAAATATTATAAACAGGATAAATATTTTAAATGTTAAAAAATGTAAATCAGACAAATATTATGAAGCAGATTGATTGATGAAGTAATAAAAATAAAAATTATTGGAGATATATTTATTAAAAAATTGTTAATTGCACATAAGTAGAGAAAAGAAAGATTAGGGATCATGGAGGCGACAACGTGCCCAAGTTGATGTATTGCTCCGGGTTTTCAGTCAACATTCAAATGGTTGTTAGTATTATTTTTGGGTCAAAATCAAGGCATAAAACAAAATAAAATAATGATGTATAATCACTTATTATAATAGATCTAGACATAGGTACAATAATTTAATAATGTGTTAGATGTAGTTTATCTAACAATTTAATTGTTTGGAATAAATAATTTTATAATATAAAATTAGAATTTTTTATTACCAAAGGTAGTAACACATTTTTTAATTTTTAGTATTTAATTTAACAAAAATTTTGATATATATCATATAAATGTGAGTGTAAATAATATTATATTGATAATATATTAATTTTTTATTTAAATTATAATACTAAACAATAATTCTTATTAAAAAATTTAGAAATCTTTTGTAGATCATTATATAATGCTATGGCAATTTGAATTCACGACGTGTATAATAATATTTAGGGATAAGTACTATTTTAATTTTAAAAATTTGGAATAAAAAATAATCTTTAATTTTTTTTCAATACTAAAGTCAATAATATATGAGATAGTAAAGAGTTTTTTAGTGTGTTTACTTGTCACTGGACTCTCTTTTTAATTCCTATCTTTGGAGGAAGTGAGAGAGAGATCGTGTGAAAGAGAGGGGGGAGCGAGGGGGACACTAAGTGGGGTAGAACTAGGAATTTTAAGAAAATAGATTCTAGGATTTGAAATTGAGAAGAGTATCAATGATTAGAAAACGTTTTTTTTTCTGCTTTTGTCAACAATCTGCCGAATGATATTTCAAAGAAGGAATTATTTCACTTATTCTATTTGACAGAATGAATCAATGACATCTATCTGACTCGAAAGATGAAAAATGAATATGACAAAAGGGAGAGCGATGAAGACCATAACTGAAATGCATCATGGCAAGCAAGATTTCCTTCGATAAAACTGAGCGTGAAAACAGATTCTAACTGATTCTATATCGTTATCAAATTTGGTCTAAGATTTGAAAACCAAGTAATGCATTCTTCGTTAACGAAGAAGGAAAAAACTTCATTTTCAAATTTTCATCATTGGCTAAGTTTTAAATCTCAACCAAGTATCAAGCAACATATTCAGTAGTCGATTCTCCAACTTTTCCAACAAATTTTGTGATTATCTTTGGATTTTTTATCCCTCTTGGCACTTTAGTCATTTTAACAACTTGGGGGAATGCAGACACAAAGTGGGGTCGATTCATAAAACCAACATTCAGACTGACTTGATTAAGAACTTTTTCCACAATTCTAATGACTTGATAACGTTCACTATCATGATTAGGACGTAATCTGGCTAGAAATTCATCAGCATTTTGACCATGGGGAACTATATGAGAATTTTCTCTATTAAAAACATTGTTTTCGTTTTGAAATATATTTTCCAATCCTTCATTATTTTTCCTGGCATTATGTCTTTCACCTTCCTCATAATCTACAATTCGAGCAATACGTTCGACTTGTCTACCAAAACGTTCGAATTTCGATTAATGATCAACCATCATCGGATTTAGAATTGTGGTCATTTGTTGAGTCAATAAATTGACTAATTTATGATGACTTTCCTCTACTTGTTGTCGATATACTGTCACTGAATTAGCAGCATTCGAAGTAGAGCCCACAATATAGTCACCAGAATACTTGGAATGTTGTTGTGTGTTTTGAGAATTATTCTCTCCATTTACACTTTCAATTCGAATAGGAGGAACAAAACAACTCACTGGTGGGGTATAACTAGGAGGAAGACCATAAGGAGGCCAACCGGTGATTAATGGAGGCTGGAATGGTAGCAAAGTGCCACGTGGACGAGTATTACGTCCAACATTTTCGGTTTGAATAGTTGTAACTGCTATGCTTTCACTCGCAATTGCACCTTTCGAACGTGAAGTTACGTCCATTTGTTGCACAATTACTGGTTTAATTTGACATTTTATTAGCCATGTGAATGATTTTTCCACTTTGGAATCGCATACACCAAACGACACGAAAAGAGTAATTTGACACACTTCAATTTTTAGAAACTGTCCCATCGGGCGTGCCAATTTGTTTTGTCGATTTTTAGCAAATCGATGGTGATTCGATATCTAGTAGTCTGAGAGCGAAACCTACTCCTCTTTGCAGGTACCAATTTTCTAAAAGTATATCAAAGTGTCTTTGATTAGACGGATATTGGGATAAAAAATAAATTGAAATTTGTAAATAGATAGAAGAAACGAAGAAATAGAGTTTTGAAGAAAGAAAATATGCTGAAATTGAAAAGTGATGCGTTGAAATTAAAAGAAAGCAATAAATTGCTTTCGACTGAGTCAAATGGCTTTGGCATAAAGATTAAAAGTGCAGAAATGTAAATTAAACATTGAAAGTAAAGAATACTTAAACTTTCTTGAAAATAAAATTTACAAGAAGATAAATTGAAAGAGTAAAATCATGAAAGGAATCCTACAGAAAAATAACTCGATCGCAGACTCAGGAATTCTCTAAGAATGTGAGTGTGCTTGAGTGTTTTCTGAGTTAAAGTTTCAATCCTTATTCTCTAAAACTTCATAGTATTTATAATCTACTTTTAGTAACTGACAATTAATTACAATTAATTACAAAATCACAGCGTTGAATGCATACTCCTTGGTAACCATTTCCGCCTTTTGACTATTAACGTTACCCATGATTTCCTCGCATGATGAAAGCCTTTAACTTCTCCACTACCATAACTGCTCGATCCACTTATTCGAATATCTTATTTGATTACCTGTCTCGAATATCTTGTTTGATTAGGCCTATTCGATTTAATAAAGTAAATGTAATCGAATCCGCGTCGATTACCTCCAGCCCATGCTTGCATGTGTATCTTTTCGAAAACTGCCTATGTCTTTGACCTCTTTATTACTTCGAACCAATTTATCTTTATCGAAAATATTCTTCGATCAACAGCCATGTGTCACAGTGTTATTTAGCCACGTATCTGTTTGTACCACGTGTCGCAACAGTATTCGTTCACGTGTCATCTATTATGTCATCATTATAAATACACCAAATTAGTCCCTCACTTTGCATGAAGTGACTCATCTTAGTCCCTGAAATTGAATGTTGTGCATCAAACTAGTCTCTTCACTAATTTTTTCTCCTTTTTTTCTATAAATTCAAAAATTTCAATATTTTTGAATCCATTAATTTCAATTCTATTTTTTCACATGTTATTTAAATATAAGTGTTTTTATAAAATAATTTTTTTCTTGCGGGCATCCCTAACCGCCGTCTTGAAGTTGACGTGAAGATGTTTCAAGCACCCCCACTACCATCTTCGATCTCTTTCGTCTAGACTAAAGAGGTCAGAGATAGTAGTGAGAGTGCTTGAAGTGCCTTCAGTCTAGTCTATTTACACACA
The DNA here is from genome assembly GCF_000817695.3 of Arachis duranensis. Lineage (NCBI taxonomy): Eukaryota > Viridiplantae > Streptophyta > Magnoliopsida > Fabales > Fabaceae > Arachis > Arachis duranensis. Next base: position 118,922,126 of record NC_029780.3, on the reverse strand, counting down.
ATGAAAACGTGTATTTTATAAGAACCCAAAAAAATGTGTATTTTAATTTTTGATTTCTTGTTAAAAATACATGTTTTTTGATGAAAAATGTGTTTACTCAATCATATAATTTTTTTTATAATAACATATTTATATATTACAAAATTTACTAATGTAAAATTATCATAGAAAAAACATTATATAATTAAAACTAAAATTTTAAAATTTTTTATAAAAACACATGTATTTAAACGATACGTGAAAAAGTAGAGTTGAAATCAGTGCATCTAAGATATTGAAAAATTTAAAATTTTAAAAAAATGAGAAAAAACTGATGAAGGAACTAGTTTGGTGCATGGCATTCAATTTTAAGGAGTAAAATGAGTCATTTAATGCAAAGTGAATGACTAATTTGGTGCATCTACAATGATGACATAATGGATGACACGTAGAAGAATACTGTTGCGACACATGGCACATACAGACACGTGGCCAAATAGCATTGTGACATGTGACACAACCATCTATATCAGCATGCCACGTGTCACTATTCAACACATCATCATAACATTACATGCGGTCAAATCATGGAGTGACACGTGTCACTAATAACCCACGTCATCAAGCCATGTCATTATGTCGTTAATAAAAAATGGGTTAGGGACTAACATGGTGCATTTTTGTCAATTTTAGAAACATAATTGGTGCAATTAAAATCTCAGGGACGATTTTTATGCGATGCCAATCTCAGAGACCATTTTGATATTTAACTCATCAAATTATTCTCTACAAAAATACATTATTACTTCTAAGTACTTCTTCATTAATACTATCATCTAAAATTGAAAAAAAAATTATAAATAATAATAATAATCAAACAAAATTTAAAACGGCCATTATTTACCAACAACAAAAATTAGTTAACAATTTAGAAAAAACACAAACACCCAATAATTAAAAGGACAAGAATAAAAAGAAGAATGACCACACTGTATTATATATTCTTCGTATCTAAAAACAGTACCATAAAAAATTTCATCTAAGCTAAATGGCTTATCCAAAACAAAAAAAAAAGGCCTTTAAATTAGAGGAGAATTTGTACCACAAGGATTAACACAATGAACAATTAAGTAAACAACACCACCAAGAACAATTAAAATTAAAGTTATACAGTAATAACACTAACAATTAAATCACAATAATACAATAAAAAAAATTATATAACAGCAACAAATTCTTTTAAAGATTAACAAAGATCATCAAGATTTCATACTTTTAGCACAAATTTTTTTTAGCTAAAATTAACAAAATTTTCAAAACCAAAATTAATAGTACAAACTCAAAATCAAATAACTTGATTCTTTATCAAGAAACAGAATTAATCAACCAAAAAAAATAAAAATGAGCATAAGTCAGTATCAAATTATCATCAAGCAGTAAACTAATAACATAATTAATTAACTAAGAACAAACATGAACAAGCCAATAACAATATTATAGACGTACAACAACCAATCATCTCATAATACAGTCAACATAGATATAATGATAGAGCAATATTAACAACAATAAGTTCGAATTAAGAATATCATAATCAAATCAATCAACTAATAGAACCAGAGCACATTAGAATCAATATTTAAGATTAGCCACAATTTTAAACCACAATAATGACTAGCTAGTTATCACAATAATTGAAAAAAAAGTGAAAAATCACAGATTAACTAACCAATTAAAACAATAATTAGTTAATTACAATTAAAAAAAAACTTCTAGAGAGAGAGCAGAGTAGCAGACAAAGCACAGAGGAGGACAAAGAGTAAGACGGAAGGGCTGACGCAGCTAAAGAACTTGAGTGCGGTAGAATAGAACCGTCACGGCGGAATAGTGGCTATGCGATGGAGGAACTAGGCGAAACTTATTGCAATGGCGACGATAGATATTCGAAGTTCAAACGGTGGCGAAAATGACCGTAGTACAAAAGGTAGCTTCTAGCAGTTGCGACGGCGGCAATGACAAGACGGTAGCTTAACGGAAGTGAAGGAGGAGCTCGAGATGAGAGGTAGAAGTGAGAGGAAAGAGAAAAAAAAGTGTGAGTAAGTGAGAGAGAAAGACAAATAACTAAGATTTTTTGAACAAACAGCACAATTTAGAGCCAAAATTTAAAAACTAATTAAGTATCAGTTCGGTTTGATTAACTAATTTTTTGATCGATTTGATAGTTCAATTACAATTTTTTAATTCAACAGTTATAATTTTTGATCAATTTATCTTTTTATTTGTTCTCGATTTGACTGGTGTGACCAATCGATTCGAACCAATTGTTAGACCCTTAATTCATACCATAAACCAACATATTATTTGCTTGAGATCTATTAATTTTTACGAATTCTGATATTAGTAGAGACGAAAATATCAATAATATAGATTGATTAAATGTATTTTTTTGAGATTGTTTATGTATATATGCATCTTCTGTATTAACTATAATATTGTATTTTATTTATCTCCTTCAACACATATATTTCTATGTAGAGGAGATCCCCGGGGTGGGGGAGGTGACACTTGATAAGGAAATTATATATGTTATTTGCTAGTTTGATAGGAGACAGAGAGACTAGAAAAATCGACTCAGCAGTCTCCTGTTCATGACGCACAATATATCCAGCAATTTCCGGACTGCAGTGTTTAATTTTAATATTATTGGAATTAATAAAAACAATTATGAATCATATTATTGTCCTTTCTTTAGTGAATAAATAAAAATAAAAGGTGGTGTTTGCACGCATTTCTAGCTAGCTATCTATAGCTACCGAATTCTAAATCAATAATTAACCTTGGAAAACACTTACGGGTTGCATTGCATTATTGTTCTAGAAGTAAAAACAATTAAAAGTTAATAGTACCAAGTTGATTATTAGCAATGAAGCACGGATATTTCGTTGAGTTGCTGTATTTACGTATCGAATATATTTTGAACACGACATTTAGTGATACTCGTCTGACGTGTGTCTATCGTGTTTAATTATGTTTTAATAAAAAATAAATTTTTTTTGAACATGTCTGAACACACCTAAATACTATCACGTGTCAATGTGTCCAGTCTTATTCTTACCATATATTTTAAAAATAAATTTAGATATAATATATTATTAATTGCTAAAATAAAAAATATTTTAAATATTTTATATAATTAAAATGAGACATTAAAAATAATTTAAAAATTTAATTTATATTTTAATATCAATAAAATATTAAAATATTATTACAATTTATTTAAAAAATACTTTATATTTTATATGTATGCGTATTCTTGTATCATATAAGATTTTAAAATTTACGTATCAACGTATCCATATCGTATCGTGTCCAGCGTGTGTCAGTGTCATTTATCATAGATTATTAGTTATAGTGAAAATCGTAGAGAAAGAAGGCTATAAAATGAGGGAGGGAGTAGCATCGTAAGAGCATAACCCAGAAGGAAAAGAAAAAATGGCTTCTCTTGTAGTGTCTTCTCTTACTCTAGCAATAGCCATAATCCTTTTCACTTTACCATGTGAAATCTCAGCTAATAAATACCCATATCCCTCACCACCACCACCCAAACATGCACCTTACCACTACCCATCTCCACCACCACCACACTCACCACCGCCTCCTTACCATTACTCATCTCCACCACCACCAGTTCACAAACCCTACCCTCACCCCCACCCAGTTTACCACTCTCCTCCACCACCACCAGTTCACAAGCCCTACCCTCACCCTTACCCAGTGCACCACTCTCCTCCACCACCACACAAGAAGCACTACAAGTACCCGTCTCCGCCACCACCGGTGCACAAGTACCCTCACCACCACCCTCATCACCCGGTGTACCACTCTCCACCACCACCAGTCCACCACTACGTTCCCCACCCAGTTTACCACTCTCCTCCGCCACCACACAAGAAGCCTTACAAGTACCCGTCTCCTCCTCCTCCAGTTCATTCTCCACCTCCACCACACTACTACTACAAATCTCCCCCTCCACCTCACCACTACTAGATACAGTGCTCATTAAATGGTAATAATAAAGTTTTTCATGCACCATCTAAATTTAGATGAAAACTCAGGTGAAGTCTTACATGAAGTTGATATCTAAGAATTGTTAGATAAAAATTTAATCAAATCAGTCAAATCATCTAATGGCTCTCAGATATCAATTTCACATAAAATTAACTGCATCTGAGTTTTCCCCCTAAATTTATTATAAAGTTTTTTATTTTTCATGATTAACATTTAGTCAACCTGTCATCAATAACTATATATATTTTTTTTTGTGAAAATTCAAGTGAAGTTAACTTTACATAAAATTAATATTTGACAATTAGACATAAAATTGATTTCACCTGAGTTACCGTATTTTTTTTATTTTTCTCTTTTGACAAAAGAAAGAAAATATACTTAATTAGTTGGTTTTCTTATATTGACTACAAAATTTCTCGGTACATCAACGACTATATTATCGTACGTAGTTACGATAACTATTTAATTTTTAGCAATTTTTGAAAGATATTATTAAATAATATTTTTTATTATTTAATAATATTTTTAAGAAAGAAAAAAGGACGTGAAAGTAGGTGGAGGAGCACTTTTCCAATGCATAGAGAAGAATAAGAGAGAAACTATTACTTTTGCATTGTCTCATAATTTCGTTAAAGTGTTATTTGACTATTATATTTTGTTGAGAAGCGCGTTTTAAATTTTAATTTATTGTGATCTACTTGTTTGTATTAGACAGTTGTAAGGCACTGCACCCCTCGATACTTCTGTTTCTAATAACTATTCCCTCTTTCGTGGCGGGAATAAGTTTCGTCACTTATATTGTATTCCATCTGTAAGGTTTTCGTATTTAAATAATCATAAATTTTTTTATAGTAACGCAAGTGTGATGGATAAAATCTCGATGTTATTAACATAATAACATTATCGTTATCACGCGTTTCAATACCCTAGACTGCATGTAAAAAAGTTGTAGACAAATAGTATTACAGCACATAACTCGAAGTTGATTAAAAAAGTTATATATAGTAGTCCAAAGTTATCGATATCGATATCTATATATACAACACTGCAAGTTGATTATTTATTAAATTAAATTAAATTAAATTAAATCAGTGTTATCAGACCTGTGCTCGTTCACCAAAATTATAATGAGAGCACCGGCATATAAGTACGTTCCCAGAATAAAGTTTTCAAATTTTCTTTTAGGCATATTGAGTAGCAGTTGCGAAATTTCATAGGAAGAGATATATTGAATAAAAAGTAAAAACAAAATATAATTCAAGAGTTATTTTTTAAGTTATTATTTAAATTTAATTTTATATAAATTAAAAATTAAAAATATACTCTTAAGATTTTAATATTTTAATATGTATTCGAAAATACTGTATAAAACTAAAATGATCAATAATCGTATTTGAAGTAAATTTTGAAATAATTAATTTTTAACTTAATATTATTCAGTAAGTTATTTAATTAATAAGTTGCTCAATAATTTTAAATATTACTCATTATTATTGAATTTAAAATAAGAGAACTAAAAGTAATTAGGTTTCTATATAATTAAGTCAATTATTATCAGGAGGGACCTAATTTAAAAAAAAAATTAGTACAAAAATTCAATTAAAAAAAATATAAAAATCTAATAAAAATTTTGCAAAATTATTCGGAGAGTAATTAAACCTTTTTTATTTTGTTAAAGATAGATAGTTTTTTTTTTATTCATCGAATAAAATTGACCCAAAATTACCTTAAGACAGTGGAAGAATGGGAAATCCCATCGTAACCAAATTATAAACAACCAAAAAGAAAAAAAAAAGAAACTTTAGAGAATTTGCATTTCCATTCCAAGACGAATTTGCATCCATCTCAGCCTTCAACAAATTTAAGAATCTGAAATATTTACTTCTATAGACCTTAAACATTAGAGAATTTGTCCTTGACAATAATTTCCATTCCTATTTACCCAATATTGCTAAGTTAAAAACTTTTAGATCTTTAAACTTGAACCTCCCTTATTCATAGGTCGACAAATTAAACAATACTCCATTTCGCTCAATGTAATTTTCTTTCTGATCCTTATTGTCCCTATCAAAACTACATAATCATTTTATAAATTACATCAAGTAAAGTTTTTGATAATGTAAAGTAGCTAAGAGTGGAGATAGGGATAGCTGATGCTGATGTCTTAATAAGAATTTTTCTGCCACTAACCGATAATAAGGACCTTTCTCTATTGCTGTAATTTCTTAGTCATCTTATCTTTTAATTACATAATTAAAAGTAACTTTTTAATATTTATAAACTACAGAAGAGAGACCTAAATATTTGTCTTGATTGTCCTCATGTGAAATTTGTAATAATAAGGTTGCTAATTGATTTTTCATTCCTTCGGAAGTATTATCGTTAAAAAACATAGATGATTTGTCTAAATTAATCACTTATCTACTAATTTGACAATAAATATTAAGAGTATTAAGTAAGTTCAAACAGCCTTTTCGCGAAACTCTACTAAACAGTATATAGTCATCTGCAAAGAATAGATGATTAATCTTAGAACATTTTTGGTTTAATTTCAAACCTTCAATTTCATGTTTTTGTTCTTCTTTGTGGAGTAGAT